>NC_064631.1:439435816-439738847 GCF_023864275.1 Schistocerca cancellata
ATACCACCATCATTGGCACCAAGGCAGAAGCGACTCTCATCGCTGAAGACGACACGTGTCCATTCGTCCCTCCATTCACGCCTGTCGCGACACCACTAGAGGCGGGCTGCACGATGTTGGGGCGTGAGCGGAAGACGGCCTAACGGTGTGCGGGACCGTAGCCCAGCTTCATGGAGACGGTTGCGAATGGTCCTCGCCGATACCCCAGGAGCAACAGTGTCCCTAATTTGCTGGGAAGTGGCGGTGCGGTCCCCTACGGCACTGCGTAGGATCCTACGGTCTTGGCGTGCATCCGTGCGTCGCTGCGGTCCGGTCCCAGGTCGACGGGCACGTGCACCTTCCGCCGACCACTGGCGACAACATCGATGTACTGTGGAGACCTCACGCCCCACGTGTTGAGCAATTCGGCGGTACGTCCACCCGGCCTCCCGCATGCCCACTATACGCCCTCGCTCAAAGTCCGTCAACTGCACATACGGTTCACGTCCACGCTGTCGCGGCATGCTACCAGTGTTAAAGACTGCGATGGAGCTCCGTATGCCACGGCAAACTGGCTGACACTGACGGCGGCGGTGCACAAATGCTGCGCAGCTAGGGCCATTCGACGGCCAACACCGCGGTTCCTGGTGTGTCCGCTGTGCCGTGCGTGTGATCATTGCTTGTACAGCCCTCTCGCAGTGTCCGGAGCAAGTATGGTGGGTCTGACACACCGGTGTCAATGTGTTCTTTTTTCCATTTCCAGGAGTGTAGTACAGGAAGTACTACAGCATGTCTTTACGAATTGTTTCCTAATCTTTGGACTGGGTGCAGTGGACTTTTCATCTATCCACATTTAAAATAAGTTCTCATTTATGGGACCAAATGGACATTCTGTCCCAAGTAACCCTGAACCAACCACTCACTCAACATAACAACGTCATTACCAAACACGCATGTGTATCGCAAATACACTGAAGCGCCAAAGAAACTGGTATAGGCATGCGTACACAAATACAGAGATATGTAATCAGGCAGAATACGGCGCTGCGGTCGGCAACGCCTTTATAAGACAGTAAGTGTCTGGTGCAGTTGTTAGATCGGTTACTGCTACTACAATGGCAGTTTATAAAGATTTAAGTGAGTTTGAACGTGGTGTTATAGTCGACGTAAGAGCAATGGTACACAGCATCTCCAAGACAGCGAAGAAGTGGGAATTTTCCCGTACGCCGATTTCACGAGTGGGTCGTGAATATCAGGAATATGGAAAAGCATCAAATCTCCGACATCACTATGGCCAGAAAAAGATCCTGCAAGCACGCGACCAATGACCAGTGAAGAGAATCTTTCAACGTGACGGAAGTGCTACCCTTCCGCAAACTGCTGCAGATTTCAATGCTGGGCCATCAACAAGTGTCAGCGTGCGAACCATTCAGCTAAACATCATCGATAAGGGCTTTCGAAGGCGAAGGCCCACTCGTGTACCCTAATGACCCCTCCCGCCGGAGGTTCGAGTTCTCGCTCGGGCAGGGTGTGTGTGTTGTTCTTAGCATAAGTTAGTTTAAGTAGTGTGTAAGTCTAGGGACCGATTACCTCAGCAGTTTGGTCCCTTAGTAATTCACACACACATCCTTAATGACTGTACGACACAAAGCTTTACGCCTCTTCTGGGTCCGTCAATGCCGAAATTGGACTCTTGATGACTGGAAACATATTGCTTGGTCGGACGAGTCTCGTTTCCAATTGCATCGAGCGGAATGACGTGAACGGGGATGGAGACAACCTTATGAATCCATGGATCCTGCATGTCAGCAGGGGAGTGTTCAGACTGGTAGAGGCTCTGTAATGGTGTGGGGAGTGTGCAGTTGAAGTGATGTGGGACCCCAGATACGTCTAGATACGACTGTGACGGGTGACACGTACGTAAGCATCACGCCTGATAACCTGCATCCATTCATGTGTATTGTACATTCCAACGGACTTGGGGAATTCCAGCAGGGCATGCAACACACCACACGTCCAGAATTGCTACATCGTGGCTCCAGGAACACTCTTCTGAGTTTAAACACTTCCACTGCCCACTAAACTCCTCAGACATGAACATTATTGAGCATATCAGGGATGCCTTGCAACGTACTGTTCAGAAGAGATCTCCACCACGTCGCACTCTTACGGATTTATGGACAGCCCTGCAGGATTCATAGTGTAGCTCCCTCCAGCACTACTTCAGACATTAGTCGAGGCCATGCCACAACGTCGTGTTGTGGCACTTCTGCGTGTTCGTGGAGGCCCTACACGATATTAGGCAGATGTACCAGTTTATTTCGCTCTTCAGTGTAAGAGTGGCTTTATAGCACTATACTTTGTACTTTAAATTAGTTGCCGAATACAGGAGTAATTAAGTGAGCATTTCAAGAAAGAGAAGCAGCTGTATAAGTGTCAAGAACTCAGATCACAAGCCAGTAAGTACTAACCAATGAAAAGAGTATGAAGAAAGGCTATACAAGGGAAACGAACATGAGTAAGTATTATAGAAACGGAAGACAAAGTAAAAGAAGATGAGATGGTAGCTGTTAAAGTCTAAGAAAAATTTAACAGAGCACAGAAGGACCTAAGTCAAACCAAGGTCCCTGGAGTAAACGACATTCCCTCAGAATTAGTGATATCCTTGGGAGAGCCAGCCATCACTAAACTATTCCACATAGTGTGCAAGATATCTGCGACAGGGCAAATACCATGAGAGTTTCAGAAGAATGTAATAACTTCAGCTTCAAAGAAGGCAGTTGCTGACGGATGCCTAATTATCAGTTTATTAAGTCATACTTGTAAAATAATGACTCGTATTATTTCCAAAAGAATGGAAAAACTTGCAGATGCCGACATCGGGAAACAATAGTTTGGGTTTCGGAGAAAAGTAGGAACACGCGACGCAGTACTGAGCTTGCTACTTTGCTTGCAAAATGGGCTGAAGAAAGGCAAAGCTACGTTTATAGTATCTCTATATTTATAGCAAGCTTTTGACATTGTAGACTTAAATGCACTTTTTAGAATTCTGAGGGTAGGAGGGATGAAATACAGCGAGCGAAACGTTATCTCCAACTTGTACAGAAACCAGACTGCACTTGTAAAAGTCGAAGGGCATGAAAGGGAAAAAGTAATTGTGACAGAAGTGACACAGATTTTCAGCCTATCCCCGACGTTATTTAGTCAATACATTGCGCAAGAGGTAAAAGACACTAACGCAAAAATTTGGATAGAGAATTAAAATCAAGCGAGAAAAAAAACTGAGTTTTGTAGTCACATTGTAATTCTGTCAGGGACGCAAGGAACTTGAATGAGCATGGAATAGCCAATGTCTTGAAAATGGGTTATAAAATGAAAATCATCAAAAGTAAAACAACAGTAACGAAAACAGTAACATTAAATCAGGTGATGCCACGGTAAACACTAGAAAATAACACATTAGATGTTCAGGTGATTCTATGAACGGGACTAGAAAATAAGACACTGGAAGTGATAGATGAGTTTCGTTACTTGTGCATAAAAAACTGATAACATCAAATATAAATTTAAGTACTAGGAAGTCTGTTCTGGAATTATTTGTCGGGAGCGTAGCTTTATGTGGAAGTGAAATACGGACAATGAACAGTGCAGACAAGAAGAGAATGGAAGAATATTGAAGAAGAGAATACAAGCTTTGAAATGTGGTGCTAAAGAAGGATGATGAAGATTACATGATTATATCACGTAACCAATGAAGGGGTACTGAACAGAATTGGGGAGAAAAAAATTTATGGCACAACTTGACTAAAAGAAGGGATCGTGTGACAGGAAGAGAGGAAGGGTCAAATACAAAAAACAGGTTCCAATGAATGTTGATTGTAGTAGCTATACAAAGATGAAGAAACCCGCACAAGACAGACTAGCATGAAGAGATACATCAGACCAGTTTTCGAAATGAAGACCACAACCAGAACAACGACAACAAGGACAACGAAGCAAATGTGAGTTGGTGCAGATGAACCAAGCGTGTCTCTACTGTTGCAAAAGGAGAAAAGCGACAAAAATTTCACAAAGCGGAAGAAAACCTAACACAGACCCACTGCGATATGCGGTCGGTGAACCGGTTCTTCTATACCAGCCTACGCTACCTTTCTCGGAGATCTTTATTAGGTATTTTCGAACTATCATTAAAATGTGTGTTGGTTGTTTCCTGACCACGTAGTAGACAGTAGCGAGGTAACGCCTGTCCGTAACAGGTGACGTCACTAGAGAAATGCTGTCCACTCCGGCTGAGGCATTTTCTTTTTTGTACTTTCTCCGCTATGACCAGTACCGGCCTTGGAGAAATCTACGACACGCAGTCAAAATGTTGACTAAGAATTTCCGCCCTGGCATTTCAGTGGGCGTCATTAGAAAAGTTGTTCTTGCTCTCCGAGCTTTCCATGATGAGAGATTAGCTCGTTGTATGATTTTTCAAGAAAACTGGACACACAATTTTTTAAAAAAAGTGAACCCAAGTTGTTATTTCTGTGGTACAATTTCTTCAGCAAACTATCTATACATTGTAGCTGCTATTTGATAACTATTGGTTCATTCACACAGAAAGGAAAAGCAGCAACCAGCCAACGTTAATAATACAATTTATTAAAAACAAATGCCACCGTTACCGATTTCGAACAGACGGGTTCGTCATCAGACGGCTGTTGACGTTTACAGTTTAATTAAAAGTAAACATCAGTCTGAGTTTGGACGTGTATGTTCTAAAACGGCTAAGGTTCAACTTTTTTTTAACAGTATACTTATATGGATATGAGTATATAGTTCTGGCAATACCGGCCATGACCTCCTTCTTCTGTGCGGATGCACACATATTGCCGAACTCTTACGGGACTTGGTAAGAATGTCTTCCATGAGTAATGAGTGTGTTTGGTAGGGACACTACAAACGTAGTCTGTGGATATATAAGGTGAGAATGTGGGTTTTGCAGGAGGCGTGCGCGAAACAGTCCCTGCAGTTGCACTATCCTCTGTGCCGTCGGTGGCTCAGATGAAGCCGCCACGACAGCTTAGCGTGTTCGGTCAGAGGATTTAGCTACCCTCTGTAATAAAAAAACTGAGTGAACGGATCAACGAACAACCTGAACGGGTGTCATCAGAAGTCCGCCACAAACAAATTCAACGAACAATTTAGAACAAAATAAGAGCAACAACAACAAAATAAAAATGATGGACAGGGCGTCTGCCAGGTAAGCAGGAGATCCCGGGTTCGAGTCCCGGTCGGAGCACACATGTTCACCTGTCCCCGTTGATATACATCAACGCCCGTCAGCAGCTGAAGGTATTAATATACAATTCTAATTTCGTTTTTAATAATGGCTGGTTTCTGTTTTTACTTTCAATAGGAAACCACTGTCTCATGACTTCAGTTTTCGCAAAAATAGCGTATTTTTAGAACTACTTCGAGTGAAATTCTTTCCCCTCCCTGGTAGCCCTTCGTTTTGGAGCGCCGCCTCCGGGTCGGGTAGGTGCCCCAGCCCCTCATCGAATCCGCCCGGTGGATTAACGAGGATGGCTGGTGGACCGACCAGCCTGGATGTGGTTTTTAGGCGGTTTCTCACATCACACTAGGTGAATGCCGAGCTAGTACCCATCTACCGCCTCAGTTACACGATTCGCAAACATCTAGCAAACCTTAGCTCATTTTCACACGGATCACGCTTCACGCATACAGTTGAGGTACACCTATTCCTCCCAGGGCTAAGGGGGTGACGACAGGAAGGGCACACGGCCACCCTATAAATTGAGCATGCCAGATCCGTTCAGTAAGCGTGCCAACCCTGCCCCGATGATGGAAAAAGGCATAAGAAAATGGTGATGATTTCGTGAAAAATTCTTTATTGAAGTATCATGAGAATCTCTGTTTAATATTTACTGGGAAGTATAGCATCCAGTTTTAATTTAAGTGTGTCATCTGAATCACTGCTGTAGTACGTTTTACCGGTAGTCATATCACGTTTTCTATTTGTATCTATCTGTACCATCATTTACTGGTTGATAGAAATGTCACAAAGAAGCATTTATTTTTAAACTAAAAAGCAGCCTGGTGGTCTAGTGTAAAAGAGCTTGCCTGCAAATCGAAAGGCTGCAGGATCAAATCCTGGTCGGACGACGGAATGTTTCAGTCTGGTTTTAACCTATACTTTTCTTCTCAGTGCGTGAAAATTCAACAATAACCGTAAGTGGCTCGAATTACAGGTTAAACTGTGTGTTCCCCTTCCCTCAGTGGAACTGTTGGGATAGGTTATAGACACGCAGTTTGCAGTAGTGGCGTCCAATTGAAAGGACTGCGTCAGGCCGTAGATCCACACGTAATTATTTGAAACAGAATTTTGTTTCTCGATATTCCAACGACTCTTTTCTCAAATGAAATCTTCTGTTTTATTCCGTTATTTTTATCTGTAGATCTGCGAGAAAAAGGGACTAATCATTTCTGAGTTGCTCAAAATAATTAATTACTTTTAGCCTGAAGAAAATTATCAGGCGAAAAGTATCTCATCTGGAGTTCTGTTGCTCTCCAAGCAAAAGAAAGCGTTCATCTACCTCTTTCACTGCCTTCCTGGACTTGGCATGACTCACGAACTACACGGTCGCAGAAAGCGAGAACATCGTCCGTTAATGAGTTTCTGGAATGAAATTTTCACTCTACGGCAGAGTGTGCGCTGATATGAAACTTCCTGGGAGATTAATACTGTGTGCCGGACCGAGACTCGAACTCGGGACCTTTGCCTTTCGCGGGCAAGTGCTCTGCCAACTGAGCTACCCAAGCACGACTCACGCGCCGTCCTCACAGCTTCAATTCCGCCAGTACCTCACCTCCTACCTTCCAAACTTCGCAGAAGCTCTCCTGCGAAGTTTGGAAGGTAGGAGGCGAGGTACTGGCGGAATTGAAGCTGTGAGGAATGCGTGTGAGTCGCGCTTGGGTAGCTCAGTTGGCAGAGCACTTTCCCGCGAAAGGCAAAGGTCCCGAGTTCGAGTCTCGGTCCGGCACACAGTTTTAATCCGCCAGGAAGTTTCACAATGAGTTTCTGGTTATTTAATGACCTGCATTTAACTGATTCATCCTATATCTGCTCTTTTTTTTGCTTTTTTTGCATTTCGCTTCTCACTGCACTGCAAAAGTAGGCAAATTTTGGAAAAACTGCAATAGCGCACAAAAACGGATTGACAGGTGCCTCTTGAACAGGTGCAGTTCGAAGATTAGACATGTAATCCTGAGCAATTAAATTAGAAACACCTAATTAGTGGCTTGGAGCACACCGTCTCGAGCTCATAGTGGTGCCAACCGTCATGGCATGGACTCAGACAGACACAAAAACAATAGAGAGCATTCTGGAGCAACGGCTGCTCAACTGCAGCCCGCAAATGCTCAAATATCTTAGCTGAGTCCAAAGCGTACATATCTCGTACAATTGCTTCCCAGTCGTGTTTTATAGCACTAAGGTCTGTATGGATGACCATACAGACAGAATCACTTATGTCCAAGGAGTGTTTCTTGACTTACTCTAACAGATCACGGAACTGAAGAGGTTGTTCGTTCTCTTACTGAAGGTACGCATTGCCTGTAGCGTGCAGTAGATCAACAAGACGAATTTTATCGTGTGATATAGTTAAAAATTAACAATTTTCTGACTTTTTCCTTTACTTGAACAGTGAAAACGTAATTCTTCTCAAATTTCATGATTCTAGGACGACGGGAAGTACTCTAATAGGTTATGATGAGTCAGTTTGCGAGTATCAAAATATGTAACATAAATGACCGTATCTTTTAAATGCACTGACTTAGAAGCTGATGTTTTTTATACCGGCAAGGGGTCACAGATCTTAGTATCTGGTATAAATTTGAACTTGATATGTCGCTCAGTTCCTCAGAAAAGGGTGCTTAACAGAAGGACCTTCAGTCAGCCTGAAAACAAATGAAAAAAATCTTGTGACATACTTAAAATTCCGAATTTTCAGATTTTTTTCTTTGGTTGTAGGATGAAAACTTACTTCTTGCCAAATTTCATGGTTCTAGGACGAAGGGAAGTACCCTATAGGTTTTGATGAGTGAGTTTGCGAGTGTCAAAATATGACATAAGTGGCTTTATCTATCGACTGCATTGACTTATAAGCTAATGTTTATTATACCGCCAAGCAATCATAGACCTTAATATGTTACTTAAATTTCAACTCGATCCGTCAACGCGTTTCTGAGAAAAAGGGTTTTGAACAGTCGCACAGACAGGCATACAGACAACAAAGTGACTCTACAAGGGTTCCGTTTTTACCGAAAGTGGTTCAAACCTTAAAAATTGGATAAGATAAGCGGAAAGAATCACTCTTGTTTTCCAAAGTGCTCCTTGCAGTCCAGCTAGTACAATGACTGTGCGTAGAGGGTTAAAAAGAATGGGGTAGAATGGTCTAGCCGTTACTCATAAGACACACACTTCTGTAATCAATGTTAAGCGACGCTTGATGTGGTGTAATGTGAGACCGCCACTGGATGATGGATGACTGGAAACGAGTGATTTAGAACGGTGAATCACTCTGTAACTAGTCGCTATCCGATAGAAGCGTTTGGGTTTGATGAATGCCAGGAAAACGTTACCGGCCATAAGGTGTACTGTCAACAGTGTAGTATAAAGGAGATGGTGTTACTGTGTAGTCCTGGAAAAATTGGTGCCTACGCTTCTTCCCACACTGTTGTCCTGAGTCCCTTTCATCACCATTCGTTCTGCACTCAGTGCTCAGTGCTCCGTAGTCAACTGTCGAAAGCTCCATAATCTGTGCGATGTAACGGTATGAAGTTCCCGTGTCCTTTGCGTCTAGGATACAGTTTTTTTAAAAGTCCGAAAATTGCGATAAACTAGACGTACACGTCCTCTGGACATGCTGTGTTGCGATCTCCATTAGGAAAGTCCAATTACATATCATCCGTCATATGTAGGAATGACTTCTCTCTAGGGAAGTGAGCTGTATCTTGGTACATTTTTTAGACTTCCACCTCTAACCAGACTTTTAACACAAGTTTTATCATTCTATTTTGACATGACAGCATTCAAACCTTAAAAATTGGATAAGATAAGCGGAAAGAATCACTCTTGTTTTCCAAAGTGCTCCTTGCAATCCAGCTAGTACAATGACTGTGCGTAGAGGGTTAAAAAGAATGGGGTAGAATGGTCTAGCAGTTACTCATAAGACACACACTTCTGTAATCAATGTTAAGCGACGCTTGAGGTAGTGTGTGTGTGTGTGTGTGTGTGTGTGTGTGTGTGTGTGTGTGTGTGTGTGTGTGTGTGAGTGTATGTGTGTGTGAGTTCTCAGGTGCTGAACAGCGAGGTTATCAGCGTCCTTATAAAGATTAAAAAAACGAATGTGGATAAAAATGGCTAAAAACATTATGTCATAGTGAGGCGTAAATTTACAAAATGGTACTCACCCACTCCCACCTCACCACCGAGCGAGGTGGCTCAGTGGTTAGTACATTGGACTCGTATCCGGGAGGACGACGGTTCAAACCCGCGTGCGGCCATCCTGATTTAGGTTTTCCGTGATTTCCCGAAATCGCTTCAGGCAAATGCGGGGGTGGTTCCTTTGAAAGAGCACGGCCGACTTCCTCCCCAACCCTTCCCTAATCCGATGCGACCGATAGCCTCGCTGTTTGCTCCCCTTTCCCGAATCAACCAACCATCCCACTTCATCCGTGTTGTCCCACACAATCACCATCTCACAGGCCTTGAGCGAAAGGAGAAAGGATGAAAGGTGCCGCACCTGTGAGTAAAACGACAGAGGAGCTAAATTAACAGCGCAGAGAAAAAGACTCGCTGACCCCTTACAAAAGCAAGTGTGAGCCAGTCACCCTATTAACACATTGAGAACATCTCCCTAAATGTTTAGTAAACGGGTTGGACATAGAACTTTAACATTCTAATCGCACTCATTTGAACAGTCCTTAAAATAGAGGGCAAGTCTGTCGACAAATCTGCCGTCGCCCAACATTCAGCCTCTCCTGTATTGCACTAAGTCTGTAATTACTCTGTGCCTCGTAAGTAACGAGGGTGGCATGAGGCTAAAACCGTGGTTTCGGTTGTCAAGTGATCCACACCAAGGGATTCCAGCACACACTTCGCGCGGGTTCCAGACGGCCTCGTTGCCCGTGTAAGATTAGTTAAGAGGATTTCCATAGCTGGACAAACAACGATACAGTACGCTGGCGAATTAGGAGTAGCGAAGAACTTACATGCCTGATGCACCATAAGGAGTTGGCACCGGATGGTAAGTGGCGGTTCACCAGCCTCAGCACAAACCGTGTATGAGATGCTGCTGTGAGCGTCCGTGGCCAGCCCGATTCCCTCATGGGCTATAGAGCCAATGTGTGGTTCAAATGGCTCTGAGCACTGTAGGACTTAACATCTGAGGTCATCAGTCCCCTAGAACCACTTAAACCTAACTAACCTAAGGACATCACATACATCCAAACCCGAGGCAGGATTCGAACCTGCGACCGTAACAGTCGCGTGGTTCCGGACTGTAGCGCTTAGAACTGCCAACAGCCGGCGCCAATGTGTGCTGCAGTCTTTCTCTGAAAGTACAAAAATCGCTTCGCAAAAACAAGGTCCTACCAAATATCAAAAACTGTTGCAAGACACAATACGGTTCGTTTCCTAGGAATAAACATATTAAAATTTAAAAGTGTTGCAGTTGAGAAAATCTTGTCTATTTTGTATGTAAATGTCTATGTGCTACATTATTAGTCTGCTACATCCCAATAACCAGTAAGTGAAATGAAATTAAGGAGAAGTACGCTGCTGGAAAACCTCTTTTAGAGATTTCCAGACGCTTCAGTCCGGAACCGCGCGACCGCTACGGTCGCAGGTTCGAATCCTGCCTCGGGCATGGATGTTTGTTATGTCCTTAGGTTAGTTAGGGTTAAGTAGTTCTAAGTTCTAGGGGACTGATGACCTCAGATGTTAAGTCCCATAGTGCTCAGAGCCATTTGAACCATTTTTGAGAGGTTTTCAATTCATTCAAGATTTATTATTGCAACAATTCATATGAAGTACATGAAATGATTACCTTTACAGCAAAAACGTTTCTGAGGTACCAGATATCGACCAATGCTGAGACCAATATCAGGATGTGGTGTAGCCTCCACGGGTAGTAATGCACGGGCTGACTCTACCGTCCAGTCGATCGTGCAGTTGGCGAATACTGTCCCGGGATACGTTATGCCAAGCCTGATCGACCTGTTCACGTAGTTTTAAGAGTTGTTGGCTGACGAGTCACACGAGCCACTGGCCAGGCGAGCTGCTGCACATCTTGCAGAGCGCGTTGAGATTCACTGGCAGTGAGTGGGCAAGCACTATCCTGTTGGAACGACACATCACGTACCTGTTGCAAGAACAGAAACAGAACGGATCTAACAACATTCAGCGCGTATCAAGTGCTGCTTAGCGTCCCTCCCAAACATATCAACGGTGAACGAGAATTGTACAGACAACAAGGCCTAGGTCGGGACCAATGTGTGTTCGACGAATCCACTTTACAAGACAGCACTCACCAGGCGCAGGCGCAAACGACCATCACTTGGGCACACGCAGAATCTGCTTTCATCGCTGAAGACCACGGCGTTCTACTCCATCTTACAAGCAATCCTCTGACGGCACCAGTAAAGCCGTGCACGTCGATGCTGTCCCGTGAGTGAAAGATGGGCTAGAAACGTGCGTGCTATAACATTACAGGTCGGGATTGACCTATGAGATCTTGAATATCTTACTTCTATATGTCAGTTGCTATGGAGAAATTGAAATTTGGGGGATTCCTTAATATAGTTTTGCGTGATTAAGTCCCGACGCTATGTAAAGCTGTCATTTAGTTGCATGCAATTTGCGATCTGTTGTATGTTACTTTTCGATAGTAAACCATATTTTTTTCTGATTACCGTTAAAATATAATAACGATAAATGTTTGAGATCATTCGGAATAATATTTTAATAACTATGTAGATGACATGACGTCATTCGTTTACTGTTAGAAAAAAAGAAAAAAAGAGTGTTAATTGTGCGTTCATGTACGGTCAGTGTCGAGATCAGTGATTACGATTCCAGAAATAATCGACTGGACGAAGTTCAATTGTACACAATCGTGTAGGGCGAATTATGACCTTGAAATTGGTTGTAGATGGATGCAGGTCAATTTCGTGTGACCTTGAAATTGGTTGTAGATGGATGCAGGTCAATTTCGTGACAGGCTAGTAAGCGTCGCGAGTGTGTCGCGGTATCAAGACTGCTTTCGCGCCGCCGATGGTTTGCTTTAAACTCTCGAAAATACAATTTACGCGAATTTAATTATCGTGAAAGGGTAGAATACTTGATGAGCCATTATGGAGGACGTAAGTTTGGATAGAAAGATCATTTTCAAAATCCAATATAAATCCTGTTGATCGAAGTAGCCTAGCAACCCAAAAGCTCAGCCGGCCGAAGTGGCCGTGCGGTTAAAGGCGCTGCAGTCTGGAACCGCAAGACCGCTACGGTCGCAGGTTCGAATCTTGCCTCGGGCATGGATGTTTGTGATGTCCTTAGGTTAGTTAGGTTTAAGTAGTTCTAAGTTCTAGGGGACTGATGACCACAGATGTTAAGTCCCATAGTGCTCAGAGCCATTTGAACCAAAAGCTCATACGTGGTTATCAGCAGAAACTGTGTACTATTTTTCATGCACACGTTTACACTCTACATCGAGGTGTGGATGATTTGTGGGAGTGAAATAAACATTTGAAAGCATTTGATTAAATAAAAAGGAAAAATATAAAGAAGTTTATTGGTATATTTTGTTATTTCATGAACAGTGATGTTTTCTTGTAGTTCTTGTAGTGGTGTAGGGCCTTACGTATTATTGATATTGTGACAGACTGATCGCAAGTGCTCTCGTTACAAGTCGAATTTTGGACCTGATTAAGAGTAGCTGGTTCTTAAAGTCTCAAATGTTACGTCAAGAATAATATCACACTTAAATAACGCAACATCGCAATCAACTATCTTTATACTATATTAAGCTAGCTATTCCGGAATCAGGTGATACCGTGGCCGTGTAGTTGTGTATTGTCGACAACAAATAGGTAAACACTATCATAAACATTTCTCATGCTCTGATATCGACGAGGGAAAGAAGAGACGACAACGACGACATACACGTATACAGTGCCCGTAGTCCCACTGCTAATAACCAGTTCGCAACGGTTGGTACTGACACGTCTGTATTCACAAGCCTTCTTATCTGTGCTGTGGTGCTGTAATATCTGCCACTGCTGCCCTTACAATACGACGATCCTGGCGGGCATCTGTGCTGCATGGATGACCAGAATATCGTCTATGGGTGTGAGAACGTTCACGTCACCACTGATGTCAGCATTGTTACAAAACTGACGCAGCACGTGCAGCTTGTGTGGCAGTTCTCCGAAAGGACCACCCCGCAACTCGGAAGGACACATTTGACCCCTTCCAGACTTGCTTACCTGGTTGTAGGAAGCACGAGTGCGTCTCTGCGGCATGATTGTCTGCTTCTTTCACACTTTTGCACCACACTGAGCCTCCTGACTGTGAACATTTCGTATTAAAAAGAAGATACAGGTGGTGCTCTGGTAGCTATACCACTACACCATCTTTTGGCGGACGACTTGGGACCATTGTCAGTACATCTACTATCACCCAGGTGGGATATTCTGTCATCGAATCAAAATCGACGTCGCCTTTCCAGTTGTACTAATTTTTTCCGTATGTGTAGTATAAAAAATAACAGTTACAAATAAAAACATTTTGAAATAGAAGCTATTGGCACCTAACATAAATTTCCCTTTTCAAGACAGATAAAATTGTTCAGACATTAAAGAAACTCAGTTCATTTGCAAAAATTACGTGTTCCATGATAGAAGAAGTCCTTCCGTTTCATGGCACAAGATTATGTACAATCAACAAAGTGTGGCTTAACTGCCCATATGTTATGTAAATATCTCTAAAACTAGATAACACTTTACTCACCATAAAATTCTGTACCTGAATAAAAAACAAATATATTTCAAATAAGTTTGATATACACTCCTGGAAATGGAAAAAAGAACACATTGACACCGGTGTGTCAGACCCACCATACTTGCTCCGGACACTGCGAGAGGGCTGTACAAGCAATGATCACACGCACGGCACAGCGGACACACCAGGAACCGCGGTGTTGGCCGTCGAATGGCCCTAGCTGCGCAGCATTTGTGCACCGCCGCCGTCAGTGTCAGCCAGTTTACCGTGGCATACGGAGCTCCATCGCAGTCTTTAACACTGGTAGCATGCCGCGACAGCGTGGACGTGAACCGTATGTGCAGTTGACGGACTTTGAGCGAGGGCGTATAGTGGGCATGCGGGAGGCCGGGTGGACGTACCGCCGAATTGCTCAACACGTGGGGCGTGAGGTCTCCACAGTACATCGATATTGTCGCCAGTGGTCGGCGGAAGGTGCACGTGCCCGTCGACCTGGGACCGGACCGCAGCGACGCACGGATGCACGCCAAGACCGTAGGATCCTACGCAGTGCCGTAGGGGACCGCACCGCCACTTCCCAGCAAATTAGGGACACTGTTGCTCCTGGGGTATCGGCGAGGACCATTCGCAACCGTCTCCATGAAGCTGGGCCACGGTCCCGCACACCGTTAGGCCGTCTTCCGCTCACGCCCCAACATCGTGCAGCCCGCCTCCAGTGGTGTCGCGACAGGCGTGAATGGAGGGACGAATGGAGACGTGTCGTCTTCAGCGATGAGAGTCGCTTCTGCCTTGGTGCCAATGATGGTCGTATGCGTGTTTGGCGCCGTGCAGGTGAGCGCCACAATCAGGACTGCATACGACCGAGGCACACAGGGCCAACACCCGGCATCATGGTGTGGGGAGCGATCTCCTACACTGGCCGTACACCACTGGTGATCGTCGAGGGGACACTGAATAGTGCACGGTACATCCAAACCGTCATCGAACCCATCGTTCTACCATTCCTAGACCGGCAAGGGAACTTGCTGTTCCAACAGGACAATGCACGTCCGCATGTATCCCGTGCCACCCAACGTGCTCTAGAAGGTGTAAGTCAACTACCCTGGCCAGCAAGATCTCCGGATCTGTCCCCCATTGAGCATGTTTGGGACTGGATGAAGCGTCGTCTCACGCGGTCTGCACGTCCAGCACGAACGCTGGCCCAACTGAGGCGCCAGGTGGAAACGGCATGGCAAGCCGTTCCACAGGCCTACATGCAGCATCTCCACGATCGTCTCCATGGGAGAATAGCAGCCTGCATTGCTGCGAAAGGTGGATATACACTGTACTAGTGCCGACATTGTGCATGCTCTGTTGCCTGTGTCTATGTGCCTGTGGTTCTGTTAGTGTGATCATGTGATGTATCTGACCCCAGGAATGTGTCAAAGTTTCCCCTTCCTGGGACAATGAATTCACGGTGTTCTTATTTCAATTTCCAGGAGTGTATTATACGGCACTTAAATGTGTAGAAGGTGAAATATTTACAAATGCTGCGCAAAAAGTAACTCCGTGTCTAGCAACAACAAAGTGTGAAAAATGACGGACACTTCTTATGGCAGTCTGTAGTACGCAGTACTTCGTGTGACTTTAACATCAGTCACTAGACTAAACTACTAACTAAAAAACATAGTGTGTTTCTAGGTACACTAACATCTGCGTGCAGCAGTCTCCCCTGCGGGCAGTGAGCTAGCATGAGGATGATATTTGAATCGACGTGTCCCACAGGTGTAGATATACGCGAGTATTACTTTGGTAGTCTCCGATTCACGGTCTGACACTTACCGTCAGTATAAAACACATCTGCCGGCCGCTGTGGCTGAGCGGTGCTAAACGCTTCAGGCCGCAGACGCGCTGCTGCTGCGGTCGTAGGTTCGAATCCTGCCTAGCGCATGGATGTGTGTGATGTCCTTAAGTTAGTTAGGTTTAAGTAGTTCTAAGTTCTAGGGGACTGATGACCTCAGATGTTAAGTCCGATAGTGCTCAGAGCCATTTGATAAATAAAATTTTTTTGGATATTGCAATATCCGAACCAGCTACACATTACTTTGCAACTCCGCACCTCTATCCTTTATACTATATTGGACTTGGGTAAGACTGATCATGTTTCTTATGTTTCAGCCTCCGGAAGTCTTTAATTTACGATATGTTATTAACTGGCATTCGATCATAACATATCTGACAGAGAACGATGCGTGTTTGATTGATCGAAAATATGGTGTTGTCTCGAAACGACTTATTTTCAGAGCATGCAAACTATAATCCAAAAGCAACGAAATTCGAAAATTCTTTAACCACCAATACGACGTTTCCCATCATTTCAGTACAGCAAATCATACCACTAATGACGCGTTTTCGAGCGATCCTGAATTTTCTGGTGGTTTGAAACGACACGTACTCATAGCACGTAAGTTATATATGAAGCCCACCAAATGTGGGCTTTGACTATAAACAACGAAATCCAGTAATGAGCCTCCCAAGTTCTGCTTCTGACACAGATAGCGGTCTTGCATCATATTGGTTAAAAGAGTCGCCGTACGCTGCCGAAATGCCGCGGAGCTTATTTCGCGTTTTTTGCTCGGCAGTGCTTCCTCGTCGTGAAATAACAAGAACTGACGTCACAGAACACGCACAGCTCCACGTCCGTATCAGCTTTTAGGTCCCGTGTGAGGACGGGTAGAGACTGGGTACTCGGAGTGCGTGGCAGGCGGCTGCCGCTGGCAGGGCCGCCGCACCTGGCCGGCGCTCGTACTCTCACGTGCGGACTTTCACGCCCGCCGCTGGCATTGTACGGACGGCCTTCAGCGGAGAAAGTACCGCACTCACTCACTGCTGCTGCAGGGCAGGCTTCCTCCCGCCGTCGCAGACTGCACTGCAACGCGTCCCAGTGGACGAAACCGCCAACGCAAGTTGCCCTCAAGTAACAGGTTCCACTCCTCACTGTGAAAGAAATTTTTTCATTACCAGCATTAGGCCACCAAGAGGCGAAGGGATAGCGCCATAGAACTCCCGATAACAAGACGGCGTGCAAAGTAAGAGTGTACATCTACATCTACACCACTGGCCATTAAAAGAAGAAATGCAGATGATAAACGGGTATTCATTGGACAAATATATTATACTAGAACTGATATCTGATTACATTTTCATGCAATTTGGGTGCATAGATCCTGAGAAATCAGTACCCAGGACAACCACCTCTGGCCGTAATAACGGTCTTGATATGCCTGGGCATTTAGTCAAACAGAGCTTGGATGGCGTGTACAGGTACAGCTGCCCATGCAGCTTCAACACGACACCACAGTGCATCAAGAGTAGTGACTGGCGTATTGTGACGAGCCAGTTGCTCGGCCACCATCGCCCACACGTTTTCAATTGGTGAGAGACCTGGAGAATGTGCTGGCCAGGGCAACAGTCGAACATGTTCTGTATCCAGAAAGGCTCGTACAGGACCAATACATGCGGTCGTGCATTATCCTGCTGAAATGTAGGGTTTCGCAGGGATCGAATGAATGATAGAGCCACGGGTCGTAACTCATCTGAAATGTAACGTCCACTGTTCAAAGTGCCGCCAATGCGAACAAGAGGTGACCGAGACGTGTAACCAATGGCATCCCATACCACCACGCCGGGTGATACGCCAGTATGGCGATGACGAATACATGCTTCCAATGTCCGTTCACGGCGATGTCGTCAAACACGGATGCGACCATTATGATGCTGTAAACAGAACCTGGATTCATCCGAAAAAATGACGTTTTGCCATTCGTGCACCCAGGTTCGTCGTTGAGTACACCATCGCAGGCGTTCCTGTCTGTGATGCAGCATCAAGGATAACCGCAGCCATGGTCTGCGAGCTGATAGTCCATGCTGCTGCAAACGTTTAGATCTAGATGTCGACGACACGTTAAAACTTAATCTTCTTTCCAAACAAATATGGATTTTGCGTACCTACAGCTCAAACATTAAACGATAAATGCGTCATCAAGCAACTGATTAAGAACTGAATAAAGTGTCTGTTTTCCGATTATGACTTGTAGTTTCCAACAATGCAGATGAAGTTCTCTTGTGTTTGATTCTTAGCACGGGGGAATAATTGAGCCATTAAGATCAGCACACAAGTTATGAATGCCATTTCCACCTAATACATCAGCATCTGTAGCATACTGGGAAAGTAGAGCTTGTCCGTAACGGCAGCCATCGATTACCTTTCTGCATTTTGAACCACATTTCATGCAAAAAGAAAATAATTATTCTTAATGTTTGCAACTGCAGACTTAACTCAGTGGATTGTCTCCGATGCAACGTGGAGCCATACTGCTATTATTTATGGACGCCAGCTGCAGCAGGCAAATATGCATCAAGTACAAATTATAAAGATATTACATTATCTGGATGTAAATAACTCAGAAACAATCTCATTAATATATATATTCGTATCAAAAGACTACATTTGATTTAGAAACCAACATGGGTGCTTAGAGCAGTACACACACTGAATGTCGCAATCAACAAGCGGAATACTATATTCTCAGTATGCAACTTTAAAATATACTGTTATAAATGAGGAGAAATGATGATAACTTTGAATTTACAGTACCACGGACTGAAAAGATAAAATTCGTTCTAATAATCCCCTTCCATATTACCAAAACTGAGTAACCTAACAGGTTCAATTTCGCCATGCAAATGGATATTTCCAGATACCTGAGTGTGGAGTAATCGCGCGAACTTTGCAGAAATTTAGAGTACACTCCCGAAAGAACCTAAGTATGTACCACGAAAAGTAATTGGAACGATGTCATCCGATTTCTTCACCATTGTAGAAACTCCGATAGAGCTCGTACCAACCAGACAAAACTAGTCATCCTCCCAAATCACGGAGATCTCTAAAGACAACCAGAACATGGCAAAGAATGGTGGAGGCACAAGGGACACCACGTGGCTTCTAAAATGCTAAAGTTTCCTATTAGCTGAGAGCCAAACCGACCTTCCGAAGATACGAAAGTGCCTCATTGGGCATACAAAGAATTTTCTCAGGAGTCTTATTTTGATCAGTCGAAGCTGAGTACAGCAGACACGCTAAGTGCAGTAAATATGACGTCGCGATTTATGAAAAGCAAAAATATACACTGAAGTGCCAGAGAAACTGGTTCAAATGGCTCTGAGCACTATGGGACTTAACATATGAGGTCATCAGTCCCCTAGAACTTAGAACTACGTAAACCTAACTAACGCCGACATTGGACTGCTGATGGCTGGAAACATGTTGCCTGGTCGGACGAGTCTCGTTTAAATTGTATCGAGTGGATGGACGTGTATGAGTGTGGAGACAACCTCATGAATCCATGGATCCTGCATGTGAGCAAGGTGCTGCTCAAGCTGGTGAAGGCTCTGTAATGGCGTCGGGCATATGCAGTTGGAGTGATATGGAACCCCTGATCGTCTAGATACGACTCCGACAGGTGACACGTACATAAGCATTCTGTCTGATCACCTGCATCCACTCATATCCATTGTGCATTGCGACGGACTTGGGCAATTCCAGTGGGACAATGCGACACACCACATGCAGGATGGCTTCAGAAACACTCTTCTGAGTGTAAATATTTTCGCTGGCCGCCAAACTCCCCAGACATGAATATTATTGAGCATATCTGGGATACCTAGCAAGGTGCTGTTCAGATGAGATCTCCACCCCGTCTTACTCTTACCGATTTATGGGCGGCTTTGCAGTATTCATGGTGTCAGTTCCCCCCAGCACTTCAGACATTAGTCGAGTCCATGCTACGTCGTGTTGCGACACTTCTGTGTGCTCGCGGGGGCTCTATACAATATAATGTGGGTGTATCAGTTTCTTTGGCTCTTCAGTGTACATTTAGTATCAAGATTTATCTCCTTTGAGACTGACATGCTGTGTTCTGTTTACTGGGAACTCTCCAACCCATTCAAACAAATGATCGACATTCCTTAAACTTGTATTTTGTTCGTCAGACAGCCGCGTGGAAGTTTACTAAACGTCTTTCGGAAGTCACGCAATTCGCCAGTATATACTGCTTGGGTCTGATGGATGTATCACCGGAGCGAGAGAAAATTGTCTGTCAGTATACCTCTCTATTTGTCCTAATTTATCTTTTCTTACTCTCGTGATCTCTAAATGGCATATACGATATTGACACCATGATAGTCGAACAAAGTTTCTCAAAATTAACTCAGTAGCTTTTCGAGACAGCTACGTTGATGAGTACTCTAAAACTGATTGCACTTACGTCTTGTACACTAGTTTATAATGAGAAGTGTCACTGTAGTACAAATGCCTTTCATAATGTCAAGTAGTTTCATCGTGTTGCACGTGAATTACAGTAAATGCAGATCTCTGATTTCTTCTCACATTCCAGAGACAACTATCGGCGGGATCAATGGAATACGACTAATATATAAACCTTCTCTTGTAATATCTCGGATCACTGAAGTGCCGCTGTTAATAGAGAAGTAGCAGGTGGAGACTGTCAATTGGTTCAAAAATTGTTCAAATGGCTCTGAGCACTACGGGACTTAACTTCTGAGGTCATCAGTCCCCTAGAACTTAGAACTACTTAAACCTAACTAACCTAAGGACATCACACACATCCACGCCTGAGGCAGGATTCGAACCTGCGACCGCAGCGGTCGCGCGGTTCCAGACTGTAGCGCCTAGAGCCGCTCGGCCACCCCGTCTGGCGACTGTCAATTCATTGCTGTATCTGGGTATTGCGGAGCGGAGCGGGAGAAGATGTAAAGAACCGCATAAGGTAAATGCTGCCTTCATACAACCGTATCTAGTATAAAGAAACAGAAACATCACATGCAAACTAAAATTTTTATTTTTAATACGAATGTGAAGGCTCTAGGTGTCTCCGGCATATCACGAATACCTGGTAACCTTGAAAACAAGAGTTGCGGAGCTGTGGAGAAAAACAAACCAAATATCTATAAAAGAAAAGATATGTGAGAGAGTGTGGAAATCGTTGGGGCACACAGTGAGAAAACCAGACGGAGCAATCGAGAAGGCACTGGAATGGAATTCCCAGGGGAGAAGAAAGACTGACTTAGAGGTACATGGAAGAGAATGGTGGAAGGGGAGGCAAGGAGAGTTGATAAGACGTTTGCGTAATTGAGGGAAAATGGCCAAAGACAGAGATGGATGGCGAATTCTTCTGGATGCTCCAGCCCCCACAGCGGCCAAAGAAATTAAGTCAAGAAGTAAGTCATCTCCTCTTAAGCGATTGAATTTCTTTTTAAACCGAACTTGGTAGTATATCACTTAGTACCTAGCAAGAAGTTCTTTGGATGGTAAGAACCACTCGCATCCATGGAGATAGGAGGTGGGACTGGCCAGCTAGGTGAATCATACAATATCCAGATTTGTAGGGAACTCAGATATGAGAGTGGTCCGATGTTGGAATGCGTGGAAACGTGAGGGTATGCATACGAGTCGTCAATGTGCCGATCGACCATGTGTGATCACCACAGTGGAGGATCACAATATTGTGCTCGAAGTACATCGTAACCCCATCACAACGACGCTCGACGTACGAGAACAAGTGATGGTCTGAATGCAACATTCTGTGTCAACCCGCACCTTTGGTCAGAAACTAGCAGCAGCCCAACTATGAAATTACGTAGCTTGCGTAGGCTGCCGGTAACGTCACACTGCAAACAGATGCATTTGGAGTGGTATCGTTACTGGGAAGCATGGGCTGCTGATGAGTGCCGTGGCATTGTGTTCATCAATGGTTGATTTGGGATTGGGGATCAAACGGCGAGATCACCAGTCTGTGTGTTCATCAATGATTGGCCGTTTCGCACTACTCGGGCGGCGACTTGAGTAGAGGTCCATTCTTCCTTTGTTTTGAGAGCACAGTGGTGTTACTCCTGGTGTGATGGGAGCCATCAGATATCACTTCAGGTGACGGCTGCTAGGGACTAAGGGAACGGTACCTCAGGGACATCCTACGTCCTCATGCGACAGTATCTTAATCTCTCAGTAAATGTCTCGAACTATCTGGAACAACACCTGAAACTTAAGAACGAACTTCTTCGCATTTATTAGTTCTGCGAGATGTGATCACCAGAGTGTGGCTTTAGCTGTATGTGATATATCCAAAGAAACTTGTGGATTCTCTCCCGCGCCGAATTGAGGCGATTGTCAATGCTAGAGGGGGTGTTACATGGTTGAATGCAGTGGGGACTAATTGTAGTGCTGTGGGCCTACATATACTCATGAGTATCTAAGGACATTACATATCCATCAAATCAACTACCTCACTCTCTTATACCCACTAACAAATATACATATTCACACAGTGCGTTCATTTTTTGTACGCGACACATTCTCCCAGGAACAAATTTGAAATTGCTGCACTGCCCGATTCCGAAGAAGATTACGATACGTTTCTCTTGGTTCTAACCTCCAAACATCCAGGTGTCAGACACTCAGATCAGCACCGAATGTTGTATTTCGACAGCGCATAAACCAAAATTCCGATTTAGTTCGTACTATGTGCTGCCGTCCGGCAGAACGTGCGTAAATGTTAATTAAAAGTAACACCAGAACTACGGAGCACAGGAAAAGCATAACTGTGAATAAGTAATACGTATGATTCCCGTGAGGAAGTCGGTAGAGCGATAGATCGTCGTACCAACGCACCCCAAAGATGACATTTTTTTACTGTGTTATGCTTGAAAGTGTTATTCGGGGCTATTAATACTTCCGCACGTGTAATGCAATTGTTTCTTTGTTCCAGTTTTCCGATTGTCTATGTTTATTCTGTGAAATCACAAGTGAACTAGCTGTTTCATCGCGAGTGGTGTCTCGTTCTGTCCCACATGTCCGACAGAACACTACACCTATCTATACAAATGTGCTCTATAGATTTGGTACTTTCAGCTAAAAAAGCGAAAGCAGACTGCCAAAAGAACATTGCTACAAACTCCGAAAAGTCCTTCTTCCATATAACAGTTTCATGTGTGCACAGTTGATATAAATAGTCGTCAGCTGGGTTTAGAGGTAGGACCTTAGGTTCGACGGCCTGATATGCTACCAAGTCACACATGCCAGATTTAAAAAGCTATCCTTCACTGATACCCTTTCCCTGCTCTTTAGTTCTGGTGTTAATTTTAATTACCGTTTACGCATGGTCCACTGGATGACAGCACACAGCACTAACTAAATCGGTGTTTTTGTTGATACTCTATCGACGTACAAAGTTTGGTACCGATCTGAGTATCTGACATCTGGAGGTTTGGATGTAAGCCAATGGCACCTGCTGCACTCTCTGTTCGCTAAGATCTGTCTGGAAAGGACGGGCCCCTACAAAGGGGTAGATTCATCACCACGGCTTAGAATACGTACCAAAAAAATTTGTGCTTCACCAGAGGGAGCAACGATTAAACATTGTATTTTTTAGAAGGTTCTTCAGTTTACCATATCTTTTTTTAAATTTGTTACTTCACGTTAGTAAAAGTCCATATGCTTCAGCTCGAATATTGTAACATATTTGTATGAATTTTTGTGGAGTATAAAAGTACTGAAGTAGGAGTTACCTAGTCTCTTCGGTTTTGTGTACCATCATCCTTCTACCGTTATCATGACAACAATGGATGTGTTTGTGGTGTAGCGATATGTTTGTGGTGTTACAGATGATTCTAAAAATTAAAGTAAGGGAGAGGGGAGAAAGTGTTGGCACACAATAATCTATTCTGTTCGGGGTAGCCGGAAAGCTTGACATTCCCATGCAATAGACGGGTCCCCATCACGTCCCATAACTTTTATGAATGAAAAGACAAGAATGTTGATGTTTCATAGTATTAATTTATTTAGCTGGCTGTTTTTTGCATCTCACTCTTTGTGTTTATTACCTTTTTTCAAAGTTCGCCACCAATGCTACATCACCTTTGTTGACGATAGTTAGTTCGTGCCGCATAATGGCCTTCTGAGTCGAAGACCGGTTAACTAAATAAATTAATGCTGAAGTAAACATTAATTTTTGTGCATTTCATTTATAAATATGAAGTTGTTCTATGAGGCGGCCACAGAAGAATAAATTAATAACATAAAATTTACCACCGCATCTGAATTATCCGTGTCACATTGCATGAGGTCACGAAACCCTTTCGCATTATGTCTTGGACATCGACGCACTTCCTAAAAGGTCAGAAATTGTATGCCATTACCCGTCCTTCTTTGGCAGCAAAATTCTAGCGGTGGAGATTTCTCCTAGCACCACTGACATTTGGGTATAAGTGCGTCATGCAGTGAAGGAATCTGACACGGATAATGGTAAAATGCCCGTAGCTCGGTGACATTCAGCTCTGCTGCCCCTTCGGTTCTCCTCAAGAGGAGGGAGTTGCGAGGCGGTGCTGGTTCTCGCCGACTCGGTTCTTTCATTTCCACAGCCAACTGCTGCAATACAAAAACAGCTTCACACAGCACAAGCAGTAAAATGACAGCCATCTATTCTGAACAGATACACGCTGTAACTAAGGAAGAACAGGCACCTTACCTCTGTATTCCACTGTCTTATGTAAACTTACTGAAATACAACATCGGTAAAAATCGCAGCACCAAAAATTAATTGATATTCAGTAACCACAATTCGAGAATACGTTTATCTAGATAACATGCTGGAGCGATTGGTATTGCAATATCACAGGGTAATGTAAGCGCGAGACAATCTACTGCTATTGTGAAATGCTGGTAGATTAACAACCGGGTGTAACCGCCAGCTTGTTGAATACAAACACGCAAAAGTGTGCGCATTGTGTTGCGCAGGTGCCGGATGTCATTTTGTTGGATGGAGTTCCATGCCTGTTGCACTTGGTCGGCCAATAAAGGGACAGTTAATACTAATTATTTATGTCGCTAGAATTGTCTTTCGATGGTATCCCACATGCGCTCGATTAGAGACATCTGCATCTACGTGACTACTCTGCTATTCACAATAAAGTGCATGGCAGAGGGTTCAATGAACCACCTTCAATTTGTCTCTCTACCGTTCCACTCTCGAACGGCACGCGGCAAAAACGAGCACTTAAATTTTTCTGTGCGAGCCCTGATTTCTCTTGATTTATCGTGACGATCATTTCTCCCTATGTAGGTGGGTGCCAACAGGAAGTTTTCGCAATCGAAGGAGAAAACTGGTGATTGAAATTTCATAAGAAGATCCCGTCGCAACGAAAAACGCCTTTGTTTTAATGATTTCCACTCCAACTCACGTATCATGTCTGTGACACTATCTCCCCTATTTCGCGATAATGCAAAACGAGCTTCCCTTCTTTGTACTTTTTCGATGTCATCCGTCAGTCCCACCTGATGCGGATCCCACACCGCACAACAGTACTCCAGAATAGGGCGGACAAGCGTGGTGTAAGCAGTCTCTTTAGTAGACCTGTTGCACCTTTTAAGTGTTCTGCCAATGAATCGCAGTCTTTGGTTTGCTCCGCCCACAATATTATCTATGTGATCGTTATTAGTAACTGTAATCCCTAAGTATTTAGCTGAATTTACAGCCTTCATATTTGTGAGACTTATCGCGTAATCGAAATTTAGCTGATTTCTTTTAGTACTCATGTGGATAATCCCACACTTTTCTTTTTTCAAGGTCAAATGCCACTTTTCGCACCATAAAGATATCTTATCTAAATCATTTTGCAAGCCGTTTTTATCATCTGATGACTTTACAAGACGGTAAATGACAGCATCATCTGCAAACAATCTTTTTCCAGTATCGCATAAGGAAAATCCAGCTTCTGGTGGCACTATTACATGACCTTGTCCAAACTCAGTGAGATGCTGATAATGGCGTCTTTGTCGTCTTAAAGCCATTCTTGACTAACATCAACTCACCAAGTCCAAACTCAAAGGTAACTACCGCTCAGGACCATTACAACGCGTATTTAAAACAAACCTAACTTCCGACCTCATAGTGGCACTACTGGCGCCACTCTTATGCGACTGGCACGAAATCTGAAAAGGCATCATCTTTCAAATGTAAAAACATGCCAATCTAGTGTCGCACAACTCCTTGGTTTTGCGCTTTTCTTTTCGTCATAGTAGATAAAAACAATTACATGGCTGAAGATTCTTATGCTTCATTCTCTTCTCCCTTCACGCATTAGGTACTAAACAGGCGTGTTGTAGCTCCTACTTTCCTTCCATTCTTAGGAGAAGTAATTATAAAATTATAATTATCACCACAACAAGGTACAACTGCATAATTAAATTTTTTGTTTGTCTGCCAGTACGTATCAGCAGTCCTGGTACACACTGAAATCCTCGCGCAGTAGTACCTTAACACGGCACTACAGCTGCCAAAGGAAAATTCCTCAACCCTCTGGTAACGTGGAGTACCGTGCAGTAATTCATTTCGGCAGCAGCGTAAATGACCCAGCTGAACCGGACCGGCCCGGTTAACTTCATTTGCCGTCTCTATTAGTCTGACACAGCTTTAACGTTTCCGCTGCCACTGAAAACAATTTAGCGCACTATACTCCACCAGATGGTTGAGGTATTTTGCTTTGGCTGCTGTAGCGGCATGCTAAGGTACTATGGCAGGATTTCAGTGTGCCCCTGGGTGCATACATGTAGCTGCAAGCGAACCAAAATCTTTATTACGCAGTTGTATGTTGGTGAGGTGATAATTAAAACTTTATGAGTACTCCTCTTAGTAGGTAGTTCAGTGCTGCTTTTCTGATACTTTAAGGGGAGACTGACGTCACCCGCCCGTCCGACTGTATGTGGGTTGTCGATTTATTTTCGTAGTTGTCAAATGTCTCCAGAATACTATGCCCTCTGAGATTGTCATTGACTCTTTCTTCCCTTATTTGCTATAGCCGTGAGATTCTTTCCACCCGTTCAAAAAATCAAATTTCGGCTGCTCAAACTTCACAGTGTCTTTGTTCCACGTACTCAGAGACCCCTGAAATTAGTATGTTTTTGTAAAATTTTATTCGTATGTCCTTGCTAGCTTCATTCTTAGGGTTCCGTTCCTGAGTCGGTGAAAACGGAACTTTGTTGGGCGTCTTCTACCTGGCCATCTGTTCAAAACCCTTTTTCTCAGGAACCAGTAGACGCAGCAAGTTGAAATTTATACGACATACTAACAGTTACGGTCCCTTGGCGGTATAGTAAACGTTAGCATATAAGTCAATGCATTCAAAAGATGCAGCCATTTATGTAACATATTTTGATATTCGCAAACTCACTTATCAAAACCAATAAAATGCTTCACGTTGGTCAAGAATCATGAAATTTAGCAAGAAGCAAAGTTTCATAATACAACCAAAGGAAAAAAACTCCGAAAATCGTTAATTTGTAATTATATCACACGAAAAAAATTATTTTGTCGTTTGTCATCAGACTCATTGTCTGTCTTTCCGTTCGTGTGTTAAGACCCTTTTTTCTCAGGGAGAGGCAAGCGTATCAAGTTGAAATTAGAATCGTGCACTGAGGTCTATAGTCCTTTGGTGACGTAAAATTGTTAAGCTTCTGAGTCAATGCAGTCCAAAGATACGGCCATTTACGTCACACATTTTGATGTACGGAAAACTCACTCATTAAAACCTACAGATAACTTCATGTTGGCATCGAACCACAAAACGTGGCAAGAAATGGTTCAAATGGCTCTGAGCACTATGGGACTTAACATCTATGGTCATCAGTCCCCTAGAACTTAGAACTACTTAAACCTAACTAACCTAAGGACATCACACACATCCATGCCCGAGGCAGGATTCGAACCTGCTACCGTAGCAGTCGCGCGGTTCCGGACTGAGCGCCTGAACCGCTAGACCACCGCGGCCGGCCGTGGCAAGAAGAAAGGTTTTAAAGTACAAGCAAAGAGAAAGAATCAGAAAATTGTGAATTTGTAATCATATCACACGAAAAAAATATTTCATTTATCATTTTTATACGATTTCAAAACCGAAATTAAAAAATGCTCGAAAGTATTAGAATTCCTGGGACCGATATCTTCATAGAAAGTTAAAGTCACTTTTTCAACATTTTTCTCTTCTAGAGTATCTTTGCACATAGCAGGCAATTTTATTACAAAAGATTTTGTTTAAGAAACGATCAAATTTAAATCTTCAGTTGTGTTATAGAGATGAAACAATACCATTTGTAAAACTCTTCATTAGTTGTGAAAATTACTTCATCAACATGCATAAAGCTCAGTATGGATTTATAACCCTTTACATCCTCTCCAGTGATACAATTTCCCAGCTGGTATTTCTACATCTACATCTACATTTATACTCCGCAAGCCACCCAACGGTGTGTGGTGGAGGACATTTTACGTGCCACTGTCATTACCTCGCTTTCCTGTTCCAGTCGCGTATGGTTCGCGGGAAGACCGACTGTCGGAAAGCCTCCGTGCGCGCTCGAATCTCTCTATTTTTACATTCGTGATCTCCTCTGGAGGTATAAGTAGGGGGAAGCAATATATTCGACACCTCATCCAGAAACGCACCCTCTCGAAACCTGGACAGCAAGCTACACCTCGATGCAGAGCGCCTCTCTAGCAGAGTCTGCCACTTGAGTATGCTAAACATCTCCGTAACGCTATCACGCTTACCAAATAACTCTGTGACGAAACGCGCCGCTCTTCTTTGGGTGGCCGAGCGGCTAAAGGCGCTACAGTCTGGAACCGCACGACCGCTACGGTCGCAGGTTCGAATCCTGCCTCGGGCATGGATGTGTGTGATGTCCTTAGGTTAGTTAGGTTTAAGTAGTTCTAAGTTCTAGGGGACTTATGACCTAAGATGTTGAGTCCCATAGTGCTCAGAGCCATTTGAACCATCTTCTTTGGATCTTCTATCTCCTCCGTCAACCCGACCTGGTACGGATCCCACACCGATGAGCAATAGTCAAGTATAGGTCGAAAGAGTGTTTTGTAAGCCACCTCCTTTGTTGATGGACTACATTTTCTAAGGACTCTCCCAATGAATCTCGACCTGGCACCCACCTTACCAACAATTAATTTTATATGATCATTCCGCTTTCTTATACCTTCAGCATGACAGTGATTACTTCAGAAAATAATAATGAATTATAGCGAATTAATAGGCTTGTAATGCTTGTATATGGTGTAATGAGCCGCTCGGTTAGAGGTACTATGTCACAGATTGCGTGTCACCTCCCGCCGAAGGTTGGAGTCATCCCTTGGCCATGGGAGTGTGTGTTGTTCTTACCTTAAGTTTGTTTCAGTAGTGTGTAAGTCTAGGGACCGATGACCTCAGCAGTTTGTTCCCTTAGGAATTCACAAACATTCTTGGTGTAATGAAGTATTTGTAAAACTAAGATGTCAAGTGAGAAAGAACTAGTCAATAATTGATTAATATGAGTAGAAAGAATTATCTCTTTGATATCGAATAAAAAAATTTATTTGAGTCACATACCGGGCCCAGCCGCACGAGTATATTGAAGCGGTGCTATTAGCCAAATCTAATGTGAGCACTGCAACTGTTTCACGGGCAAAATACGGACCTGGTGATACTGTTTATAAATGTGTGTTGTGAGAGAAATTGACGGAAACCAGGAAGAGACCACTCTCTTCCAGCTTCCGTGTTATAGAGATGCAAATTAAGTGAAAGGAGTGCGGTAACATAAACTGGAGCACCTAATGAGACGCGCCGCCTCCCGACCGCTGTTCGTGACACTGGCCGTCGCGATTGCGCAACGCAAGAAGAGCAGACTTCCGCTGCGGTAACTGTTCCTGCCACGGCACGGCTCCATCTGGGCTGTCTTGTTCCAACCCTTTAACTGCCATCGGGTTCATAAGACGACTACGCGGAAACTACAAGGCTTACAGAACAATAACGCATAACAGTGGACATGCTGTCGTGACCACGTGGTGAACGCGCATATCCATCATTCCCCACAACGTTAAACATCATTGCTCGCGAGCAAGAGCCTGAGCAGGCTCGAGTGTTCACACTCAAACTCAACAAGTTGTTAAGCCCATATGTAGACAAATCATCCGCTCCCTATTGTTGTCCTGAATTATTTCGCGCCTGCAGATGTACAACGAAATGAAAAGATTTGCAAAGCAGGTTGCTGTCGCCCCTCCCCAAACTATTCGTGTCAATGAACTCCACGCATTTATTGAAGTTTGCCGCGTAACTAACGGTGCCCATATTCCACGTGTAATGTGAGTCAAAAAATTGAAGAAATGTTCCGTCCATTGATGTGTGTCTGTTACCTGTTCAAAATGGTTCAAATGGCTCTCAGCACTATGGGACTTAACATCTGTGGTCATCAGTCCCCTAGAACTTAGACCTACTTAAACCTAACTAACCTAAGGACATCACACACATCCATGTCCGAGGCAGGATTCGAACCTGCGATCGTAGCGGTCATGCTGTTCCAGACTGAAGCGCCTAGAACCGCACAGCCACACCGGCTGGCCCTGTTACCTGTATGTCTAATAGTACCTACACAGCCGTCTTCTGGAGCCGCGGAGACACCTATGCATAACCCCGTACATCTCACCCCTCCCCGCAATGAAAAACATAGCAGCGGGAAATATTTTTTCTTATTGTTGCTTCTGACTACGACGTTCAGTAAAATATAAATACTTTTGTCCACCACGGTGTGTACCGAATGTCTGTTTAAAATTTGTCTAGGCGCTCCATAGTTGCGCTTACATGTCGCCACGTTTCCTTCCTCAGGTGGACAAGTAAAGCTGCTACGGTTGTCCTAGTCCCGCGATAATTTTCTCCTGATACCAAACGATAGACTATCTGATCAAAAGCACCTGGACACTCATGTGTAATCGACCACCGAACGTAGCGAGAAAGGGACCCGTCAATATAAAAGGAGGCGGGAAGTAGTCTGTTCTCAATGGAGGAGCAGAACAGCATAAATGGTCGGTCAGGAGTGGTCACTGACTTCCAACGTGGATTAATCATTCCATGTTACCTGAGTAACAAGTCCACACTTGAGAGACTTGAAAGCCAACTCTCTGAAGGCACTGAATATCTTAAAGTGCCTGAGCCACAGGGCTTGGGGAGCGGACAGGGCGCCACTGTTCAAGTTTTATAGGGCTTTCGTGCGTTCGCAGCTGGACTATGGGTGCACGGTTTATGGATCGGAGAGGCCTTCATATTTGACGTCATTGACACTGTCCGCCACAGCGGGATTCGGCTGGCCACGGGTGGTTATAGGACCAGACCCATGCCCAGTCTCTTGCTGAGGACGGGGAACAGGCATTCACGATCCGGCGGCAGCTCCTCATGGTGCGTCAGGCGTGTAAGTTCTTCGCAGCTCCGACTTTTCCCGCATACCATACTCTTGCTCGTGCGCCTCTGAAACGCCTTTTCTCTAACCATCCACGAGCCACATTGCCGTCTGGGAGCCGGCCGCTGTGGCCGAGCGGTTCTAGGCGCTTCAGTCTGGAACCGCGCTGCTGCTGCGGTTGCAGGTTCGATTCCTGCCTCGGGCATGGATGTGTGTAATGTCCTTAGGTTAGTTAGGTTTAAGTAGTTCTAAGTCTAGGTGACTGATGACCTCAAATGTTAAGTCCCATAGTGCTTAGAGCCATTTGAACCATTTTGAGCCGTTTGGGATCCACATGCAGCGTGTGCTGGAGTCATTCGGTGTGGTGCTAGTACAACTCCAAATCCAGGATTTTAACCGTCTGCCGGTCTGGTTACTGCAGAAGTCCAGCGTCATTTTAGATTTAGTGCAGTACAGGACAGATGGCACTCCTGGTTCTGTCTTTAATGCGATATTTTCTGACATTTTATGTGAGCAGCACAACTATATGGCTCTTTTTACGGGTAGGTCGAAACAGGGGGACTCGGTTGGTTGTTCTGTTGTTTTCCCTGGTCGTGTCCTCAAGGTCCGACTGCTTCAATACTTTCCTGTCTTTCGCGCAGAATTATATGCGATCTTGCGGACAATGGAGCAGATGAGACGTTCTTCCAGTGCTAAATTTCTTGTCTGTTGCAGTAACTCAGCTCGATCTGTTTCTACACAGATTGAAAAAGGTGTTGGATATGTCTTTCTCTGACTTAAATTGGAACTAGCACTTGTGGAAAGCTGTAGAAATGGGTGCGACTGGAGGATGTGTAGGGTGTGATTAAAAGGAGGTTGTAATTTTACTGTAGTAGACAGATTCGAGGAAGGTGACTCGTTCAGAGATATGAGAGTGCGTGAAATATGATTGACTTGTGGTTGTGAGCCTATGCAAGTATGTGCTTGAATGGACGTAATTTCTAATATATAGCGTAAGGCTAAAGATCTGAGAAGTTAGTGTATATCTTTCTTCTTAAGATTTCAATCAGCACATCGTCTACTACCACTGTCTCTCATCGCCTATAACTCAGCGGACATATCGCGGAATGTCTGATATAGTCTCGAGACAGAATGCGTTGCAAAAACTAATGAATTATGCAGTTGCGAGCGGTGTGATGGAGTCGCAAACAGCGCTTGCATACGACGTTCCTTAGCCGAATGACTTTCAAAGTTGCATCATTGGCTCTTAATACACACATTTCTACGATCACCATCACGGTATTTGTCCGGAAAACACCACCTCATTCAGTGGTAATGTCGTACCTCGATTCGTAAAGCGGTTATAGGTTTTAATGTGGATTCTTGGGTGCACCTGCAGAACGATGAGCGGTTGTAAGAGTAACATACAGTAGTTGTTGGGATCACGATGTTTTCTTTAACATGTGCTCGATTACGTCTATGACACGGTGGTATGACTCGCAGGAAGAATGTAAGACACATGCACACCCATCGTTGATTTTCGATCAGTATTATTTGGTGTCGTATGCATCCAGTTATTGAGGAGGTAACATTATACTTAGTATTAGTGCTGAGTGTGTGATATGTTCGCATTTAAGCCTCAAGTTTATGAAGTATATCTGTTTGTGTAAAGGAAATGCCTATATGCTGTTGTAGAGAGGCTATGGATTTGACTTGGAGTACTGTGATAGCGAAGGAAAGAGTATGTCGAGTGGTAAGGAAGGTACAGGTATTACCAGAGCCACAGCGTTGAACAGAGTGTATTTCCAATACTTCGCTCATTGCCGAATACTGTTCAGTAGAGACCGCGATCGTAAGATTTAATTGTAAGTATAACGATAGGAGATATATGTGAGGGCTTTTCTAGAATGTGTTCGTGTATGCAAAGTCTGTGGTGGTATTGATTCGCGTTCCCATGTTAATGGTAGCAGTCTTTCGAATGCAGAGGCCCGTTGGAGTGTAGGAATGTATCATAGTTATCTTTACCATCTTCTAGACGACCGAATAGCGAACTAATACTTAGTATGTGCTAGACGGCTTTCGTGATCAGGTGTACCTTTGATAAGGTGATACGTCTGCGGTGGAGCGGTATTCCCTCCAATGTAAATTGTTCGGTAGACTGCTTCTCTACATTTGGTGCCTTTATTTAGTTGAGGGAATATCGATTGCGGAGTGTTTCTCTGAGTGCCCTTCACTCTCCGAAACGTTTGCACCCAGCGTCGTCCAGACTATCGAGGATGCCGTCCTCCAGCTACGACTGGGGAAGGAGCTGTCTCCCTGCTGGGTGCCAGGGCACTTGGGAACTGCGGGCAACAAAGAGCGGATCTAGCAGCCAAGGAGGCGTGTCATGATCCACAAGTATTTCAGTTTGCCATTCCCGTGCATGCTATAACCTCGCTGTTGAGTTCCAGAGTCTTGCGTCCGTGGGAGGATGAGTGGCTGGAAGTGACAAACAATATGATTCGTACAGCGAAGCTCACAACGCGGCTGTGGTGTACTTCCTACCAGCCACACAGTCCTATGACATACGGCTTCTAGGTCCGGCATCTCCAATGTGTTGTGCATGTGATGTACAGATTACTGGGCGCCACATGTTATTGGACTGAGTTTTATTTACCGACCAGCAGGTCGCGGCTGATTTGCCGACGGTTCTGCAGTCTATTTTAGGTAACGTTCAAACGAATGTGATCACAGTTTTAAAGTGTTGTGAATTGTCCAATGTTTTTTCCAAGGTTTTAGGGAGCTGCTTTTAATGTGTTAACAGGGTGATTGACTCACCCACTTTTTACTTAAGTGGTCAGCCAGTGACAGTTCCCTGTGCCTCTCTTTTAGATCCTTTGTCTATTTACCCGTGTTTTGGTCTCCTGTATAGCATCTTTTATTCTCTCCATTTGTCTTATCATGAATGATCAAATTTTAGTGATTTTATCCATATTCGTTTCTTTAAAGTGTGTAAAGGCGGTGATAACCTGTCCGTTGAGAGCCCGTCAGCACCAAAAAAACACACACACACACTCTCTAATAAGCCCATCAGAGACTTTTCACCCCATCTAAAGGTACCCAAGGCGACTATTAGTGACGTGATTGTGAAGAGGAAGTACGAAAGAACAACTACTGCTAAAGCAGCACCAAGCTGACGTCAGGGACCGTAGAGAATTGCTGAGGGCGTTTGTAAAGAATGGCATAAAACCGGTGGAAGAAATCATCATGATTTCCCAAGTGCTATCAGCAGCACATATAGCATAATGACTGTGAGTAGGGAATTAGAAAGAATGGGTTACAATGGTGAGCTGTTCCTCGTAAGACACACGTTTCTGCAGCCACTTCTAGGCGACGCTTCAGATGGTACAAGGAACGATGCCCCTGGACGATACATGATTGGGAAGAATGATGTGGAGTGATGAATCACGGTTACTCCGTTGCAATCCGATGGAAGGCCTTGTGTTTGGCGAATGCCTCGAGAAATTTGCTTGCCGTCATGTGTCGAGCCAACCATGAAGTGCGGAGGACGTGATGTTACGGTACTTTTCCGTTGTTAGGGTTTGGTGCCCTTATTGTGTTTAAGAAAACGAAAATGCGGAAGAATATCAGAATACTGTACTGCGTACAGTAAAGGAACGCTTCGGAGACTACGTTTGTTTCTGTCAGCATGACAATGTGTTCTGTCATTAAGCAGGTGCGACGGACATTGCTGTGCCGGCAATACCACTCCTGAAACGGCCTGGGCGGCGATGAGTCTAGACCTGAAACGAATGGAACACCTTTTGGATGAGCTAGAACGTCGACTAGGTGCTGATACCAGTGTTCAATACCACTACTTTATCTGGTTTCGGCTCTTAAGAAAGAATATGTTACCGTTCCTCCAGAGACATTCAGACATATCGCTGAAACTGTCCACACAGGAGTTCAAGATGTCATAAAGGTGAAGGGTGGACACATCTCAAGGTATTCCAGAGCTATATTAGAACACGGAAATAAAAGCACATTCGCACTCACACACACGCTCTTTCTTTCTCTCTCTCTCTCTCTCTCTCTCTCTCTCTCTCTCTCTCTCTCTCTCTTTCTCGCACATAGACACAGTTTGTATGCATATGTGCTTGACAGACATTGAGTATTGCATATACAGAGTTATCAAACTGCCCCAGACGACCAAACAAAATGGCTCTGAGCACTATGGGACTTAACTTCTGTGGTCATCAGTCCCCTAGAACTTAGAACTACTTAAACCTAACTAACCTAAGGACATCACACACATGCATGCCCGAGGCAGGATTCGAACCTGCGACTGTAGCAGTTGCGCGGTTCCGGACTGAGCGCCTGAACCGCTAGACCACCGCGGCCGGCAGACGACCAAACGATAGGTTTAATGCAACCCGCAACGCGTCCAAATACCACTCACAAGATTTTCATATTCTCTTGTTCGCTACACACAAATTACCAGTGCTACAAAAAAAAATTAACAGTATCATTTAGTAGTAAATTTTATGTAGCTAAATTTTGTAGAGATATACGTTTTTGCTGAAAGCCGCAGTTTTCGTATTATTAAAAAAAGGAAAACCTACAAAAGTGACGTTCAAAGGCGTGTTTCTAAAAACGTGGCCTCCAGCGAAAACGTATCACAGTACAAAATTTAACCACATTAAATTTCCTACAAAAGAGGTCTCGTTCACTTTTTCTGTAGGACTAGTAGTCTGCACATAGTGAGTGCAGAATATGAAAATCACTTTCATGGTTTTTGAAGGCGTTGCGGGCTGCATAAAATTCATTGATAGCAGCAGCTGGATCACCTTGTGATATTTTATGAATTATTGATTGTTGATTTGTTATGTGTATGTCGTTTCTCGAGCAGCGTATAGAAGATGCGCAGCCCAGTACTTAGCTGTGCCCAGTACACGGTAGAGTGCATGTATGCGTGTGGTCTGCAGGCGTCGGCGGTGGTGTCGAAGCACGGGCGGCCGGTGTATGGGCCGCCGCCGCCCCCAGTGAAGGTGGTGCCGTACTACATCCGGGAGCCGGAGCCCATCATCGAGATCATCGTCAAGGAATCCAACACGACGCTGCCCCCGCCCCCCGCGCCGGAGCTGCCGCCCCTGCCGCCCACCAAGTCCAGCAAGGAGCCCGTGAGTAGCCTTCCCCACCTCACCTCGTCTCAACACACCTCACTCGCCCCGCTCAAAACTCCTGTTTCCCTCACTAGGTGACAATTGGATATTTTTGTTGTTGTGTCACGCGTAGTGATGTCGAGCAAACTTTCCTGTCTATAGTTGAAGGGTTTGATGCAAGAAGGATGCAGCTCCACTTTTTCCAGTTCGTGGCAAATTTTAAAAAAGTTTTAAAAATTCAGTTTTCACCAAATCGAAAAAATTCTCAGCCTTGTTTTAGGCTATAGGGTACATTACTGACGAGAATACACACAAATGCATGCACTCGGGTACGTGCAATAGAGTTTTGAATTTTGGAGCTGCCTCAGTTTTTCTCCAAAGTGAATGAAAAACTCTTTGTAGGACCATTTCCTTCATAATTAACCATATGTCAGTTTAAAAAAAATCATTAATAAAGAAAGTACAACATTATTGGCATAATACATTACTACTACAGTTCTTATTCAGTCTTCTAGCTCCCCTTCAGTCACTTCACGATCGTTTGAAGCATCCAGCAAAATATACATCTTGGGTATGTTTAGTCGTTAGGCCATCAAAAGCATTAATAATACGATGCCTTGCTTCAACGTCAAATTTAGTAGAACACTTGTATTTGCAACTGCAATCATTACCTGTAGTCTGGTGAAGCATGTTTTTTCCACTCGTGCTCTTGTACTTACTTCCATCAAACTTCCGCTGTTTTCTTATGTTCCGTTCCCGTTGTTCCTTGTGCGATCCTTTTTTCCTCTTCAGTGGTCCAACAACTGCCTCTCTGCTTCTTGAATCTTCTTCTGAATCAGTAGAAGTCTCATCTCCACCAGGCTCGTAGTTTTCTGAATAGTCACAATTAAACGCTCCTTCCTCTTCTGTTTCACTCATATTGACAGAAACCGTGAAATAAAATGACGATGAAGTCACGAAACAGATCGTAAACCAGATAAAAAAATATCCCTCCCAGAGAACGTGCGATGTTTACACCGGTCTGCTGAACAATACGTAACACAACCTCCTGCCTGCTATTGTTTGGGGGAAGACCGAGGCAGCTCCCGCTGCTGCCTCTGTTTTCATGCAAACTCTGAGTACAGGCAGCTCCATCTGTTGGATTTTTCTGAAACTACTGGGTGCAGCTGCCTCTTTCTTGCACCAAATGAAGAGGCTTTTTTTTGTATGTGATAGAATGTTCAACTCAATAGAGCCAAAAAGTGGGGCTGTCTCCTTCTAGAGCCAAACCCCTCAATTTCGTTTCGTGCTATCGGAGGAATCCTCAAAGACTATTGGTAATGCAACATCTTTCTCAAAAGCCAACTATTTCGAAGAGTGAAAATTTCCACCACTTTCCTTGGATAGCTATAGGCATCGGCTGGGTGGTGAGTGGGGGAAGGGGTAAAAGAGATAGAATCCCCCTTTTGGAATGTACGGTACACATTTTTGATGATTCATTACAGAGCCCTCACGCATTTCTAAAAATGTATGTGATTTTTATTAAACTTCAGATTTAACTCTACTGTGCACAACGGCCTTCAGCAACACTACATAACTGCTCTTCGTTCAGTTTTTGCTTACAAATAAATTTGTTTTTGGAAGGGGTCCACGTTGAGGAAAACATTTTTTCTTTTTCTTCTATTACCCATAGAGGTTCTCTTGAAGTTTCAGCATCATCAGTAGGCAAGAAAAAATGTATTTTGCTCACCAATAAATTTAATAGTAAGTAGACGCGGACAGAAGAGCTTCAACCTCAAGATGATTACTTCAACGCTCTGCCCGGTATTTCCAAGTAAGCTCTACATTAATTCCGAATCACCACAGCAAAATTACGTCAAACTATTCTGAACATCAAATTCAACAGAATCTGCCTTTCGCGTAATATAATACCTAAATACAAAATTTGAGCTGTCTTCCAAAGTTGTAAATACTTTCTCATAAACTCGATTTTACGTATGTATAAGCAGTGAGAGCACTTTTCCTGTTGTTTAATAGACGAAAAAAAAAAGCCTACTGATGATGCCGAATTTTCAGCAAAACGTGTCTTGGTAAGAGAATAAGTGAAAAAAACTGTGTTTCATTCAAGGCGGATCCCTTGTTAGACTGTCGGGCTGTTTGCGGGAAACTGTACAGGAGTTTGGAGTTTCTCAAACTCTATGGGGCACAACGTAGGGCAACATGTAATCATAGAGTTGTTAATTCTACAGTCCAGTTGGCATGGTTGCATTATAATGTGGCGAAATGTGGAGACAAGAATCATATTTCTTCAGTTATAATCGGTTTAACGGACAATTTGAGGATTGTTTTGGGAGATTTTCAATACCGTAATCATGTCGTCGAATGTTGGCCATGGACTTACTCAAACAATACAAAGCATTTTGATCCCTAAACATATTTTGTTCCGCTTTGATTATGACATTCAGCATTAAAAAAAGAAGGCGTGAATATAATGCAATAAATCCATTAACATGATGACATTGTAGAGCTGTAATTAAAAGAACACTTGCAAATGTTATTAAAGTTAAAGCGTTTCTAAAATCTTATTACATATTTCTTCACTCTGTGAACTTTCCATCAGTGGCATTCTAGATTATTTTTGTTGATATACAACAGGATTTCCATAGTCTTTCCGAGTTTTGTTTCAATTTGAGATGTTTCATTTTCAGTGTCAGCCTAACATTAGTGGTATACGGAGAAAGATATATTTTGTTAATATTTTCTAGTTCTGTTACCTAGCTAACTGAATAGGTCGAATTTAATGACATGAGGAAATAATTTCAGATCGTTAAATGAGAAAGGTGGCATCAGTTGTCTAAGATACAATAACATTTGCGTTCTTCTTATTAAATTTCATTCTTGAGAACAATTTGTTCTCAGACTCACAGAATCAGTTATCTCGGTTTTAGAATGCTGCTCCCCTCCCCTTTTTTGATAAATTTCTGTGTATGACAGCAGCATTATAGTAATCTCTGGTTTTGTAAACTAGAAAAATTCAGTTAAGAAAGACTAACAAACTAAAAATAACATTATAAAAGGAAAAGATTAAAAGTGTAATATCAAATGTTGCAGCGAAAAGAAAGTCGTAACAACAGAGGCTCATGCGTCGTTATTATTGAAGTTGCTGTGTCTACGGTAACATATGAAAGAACTTACTTATAGCCAAATAAAGGTCAGATTAAGACCAATACCCCTCTAGCGATGAAACGGTGAGACCATACAATCGATGACATAAAAGAATTACACGAAATATGATAAAAAATTAAACGTAAGTACATATCAACTGCAGGTGCTTATAAAATAACATAAAAGCAATAATCGATCAAATATATGTCCTTAGTTACTGCTTATGAGTAATGTTAAACGAATAACATAAAAATGATATTCAAGAAAACTTCGAGAACACACAAATAGTAACAAAACAAGTTAGTATAAGGTACCTGACAGTGTGGGTAAAATTCCCACAGACTGTATTCCCCTCTTTCCACCTCAACTCCTGCCTGTCACCTCCATAGTTTTCGTACCTAACAGACCCCTATCTCTTTTTACCCACTCCCTCAACCCTGTGGAGCATACCATCTCCTCTGACAATATTCTCACCTACTGCAGGTCCTTCAGATTTAAAGTGAAAGTGCAGTGCTTCAGTGTTTTCCTCAGAAGAATTTCACATCTCTGTGATGTGTTTTTAAAACACATACATTTTTATTTCTTGGCTGTCCGTCTTTGTTTTTTAATTTAAAATATAAAAACAGACTCAAATTTTGTTTCTCATTCCATATTTTTTTAATTCGGTTGGCTGAAGAGCGGAATATTGTATCGCTGATGGCGCATCGTCCGCCCTTAGTGGCGAGTGCGATAAAACAACATTAAAGGGAAAAAACTGGTAAAATTCATGAAAAGTTATATAACATATTATATTCAACAACATTATATTAAGAGAAATGTCCGAAACGAAAACTGTTTGTGTCATACACTGTTCCTTTGTATATTCGTATATATCGTCCTTAAGCGATTACCTTAGACAGAATGATTTGACAAACAACTTAGATATTAGGAGGTAATTACTGCTTTGGTATCATATTTTTAACTTTTCCCTTCATAATGCTACTGTTCAGTTGTTAGTATTGCTTAGTTTGGTTTTCTTGTTCATAGACCTGAAGATGATCGTACTTTAATGTCAAAAGCGGTCGTTGTATGACGAAAAACTGTAGCTATCGGCTGGATAAACTGAAGAGAACAGAGAAAGTAGTTGTGTCTAACTGAGAACTATTTCTTTCTCACTGAAGGTATTGTCATGTTCTTTCTTTCTACGGCATAACTACACGGCTTCGTGAAGCAGCAAATGGGCAGAAAATCAACTAATTCCTTAAGACAAGAACACTCGCGGCATTTGCCTTAATCGGCTTAGGGAAAACAGGAAGAACGGTGGTACGGGATTTGAAACTCGTTCTTTCCGAAAACGGGTCCAGCAGGTTTACCGCTGCTTCATCTTACACACGGGACCTCAACCGACAAAATTTCAGAGGCTATTCAGGGATGTTCTCGGTATATTTTGGTACAAGGCACCTACGGGTTCTGGTGAGTCATTACTTGCATTAGGTTTAATTTCTTATCCCGATGTATGTTTCCTTCAGTAGTGCACTGAAAATATCTGTACGGCAGTTTGAATGTCGGCGGTATGCGGTGTGAGTCTTGTTTGGGAACAAACTTGAATCATCCCCTCACGGTTCTTCAGTAGTGCACACTTTACTCTTCGCTGTCGAGTTTGTGTTCAGTGCTGCACGGTTCTGTCTAGGCTTTTGTTTTCCGACAGTGTCAGTTGTACCGTGACAATAGTACACGGCAATATGTATAGGTTTACGGATGAATATTTCACCAGTATGAATCTCGTGTGTGGATTCACTGAATGCAATGAGAGGGCAGCACGACGTCGCTGGAGCAAAAACGACGCGAGTCCCCAGAACATAATACATTACCTTGTCCACATTACTGGTGCAATTTCTTTCGCAGATGTCGTGAAGTGGAAAGCAATTGGAAGAATTCGGTGAAAAACGAAGCAACAAATCGTTTCAACTGCCTTTCATTTAGACGACATTTGCGAAAGAACTAACACAAGTGGTGTGGACAAAGTAATGTATTTCATTCTGCAGTTTCAAGTTGTTTTGGTATAAAAATCGGGTTTCTCATTAAAGATTTTAGAATAACTGTCTTTTAATCCCCTATGATCCTTATGTTATGGATATTTCTTGAGATATTATCATTTTTAAACGGTTTCGAACCCGCTTTGATTTTTGTCGCTTACAGAGACATCTGCCACTAACGAAAAAAATTTTACATTCAAAAGTTACTTTTTTCCCGGAATATCCGAACCCGCAATAAAAATGGGGATTCCTATTAAGATTTCCCAGCTGACCGGCCATCCCGTCCCCTGGGGATGGTGTTGTTGGGGTGTCGTGTATTCTCCGCCCTGTGAATTTTCCACCCAGAAAATGTCGCGGAAGGGCCCACTAATCCCCTGGGGACGCGAGCTAGCAAGCTCAAGCCGTACGGCACTAGCCATACTATATACTGCGTGTAACAATTTTAGTGTTATTACTTCTGATATGTGTATGTTTTAACGTAGAGAGTTCTCACTGATTAAAAGTAAAAAAAAATGATTCTATTAATTTATGCAGAAATTTGGTTTAGAACACATATACAGCGACGTTGCCCAAGTGGAGCACAAAATAAGTAAATAAATAAATAAACAAGTGAATTGCGGTCAGGTTTTTGAAGGGCCATTTGTTGGCTGGTTCAATGCTGAAATTTGTTAAACTTACGTCAGAGAAGCACTCAACCCAAAGCACATGAAAGGAAGCGCAAAAATATTATAGTTCAAGAGTGCATTTGTAGATGATAAAAAATTTGACGAGTCTAACAAAAATTAAGAACCTATTAAGGAGATGGTTCTTGATAAAACTAAAGAATTTAAAGAAAACTAGAAAATCTTGCACATAACTGTCATGCAAAAGAAGACTGTGTATTAGTTGAAGAAAGAGCAAATGAAGAAGAATCCAAGAAAGTAGTAGTAATATTTTCTTTTCTAACATCTGTCAGTGATCTTTGACTGTCTTGGAGATCTAACAGTTGAATCATCAAAATATTAGGTAAGTGACAAAAAATTTAAAAACAAACATTACTCATTCGTTTTTGTTTAACAGACAATGAGATAAAAAGAAGCGTTAACTAACAGTTAACGTCTGACTCCTTCTATATCAGCCACAGCGTGACAGTGTTTTTGGAACTGGGATGGCACTTTCAACTAAAAATCACAGTTTGTACTATTCTTGTTGTAGTCTCTTTACCACAGGCAATTTAGTAATAATGCAAATGCAACTGGGTAGATATTAGTCTCATTTTTATTACTTCCAAAATCTGCATGAATTGTATATATCTGTGAAAACTGTTTGCTACATCACTTGAAGTACCATCCATAAAAAAGTTTCGTTTACTTCTTAGAGTCTTTCTCCCTGCTCTTCCACAAAAAACTACTATCCTGTCTCCTGATTTATCGTCGCTTAACAGGAAACTGCTGCCATCATTGATAGTTATTAGCTCTGCTTTAAGTTCAATCTCTTCTCTTGTCTCTGGATCCCTCTCACTTCCCTGCGACTTTGCCCTTTGCTTGTATAAAGTCCTCTTCGTTGTTCACTGCTCTGGCATTTGTCACTAAGTCGTACCCTCGATTATGCTAGCTACCTAGCTCCTCTGAATAGATTTTGGATATAGACGTATTTTCCTCTGGTGCCCTCTTCTTTGCCCGGTTCAGAGTCCTCTGTACTTGCAACCTTGCGTCATCCGGAGCTCCACATTGACGCTCGTGCGGAAACAGCACTGTAGAATCCTTGATTTTAAGCTTTCCACGGCAGTACTTCTCTTTCTGTTTTGAACAGCCCCAAATCACAGTCCTATCTTCCTTCGTTTTCTTCACTGTGTAAGAATAACCTTCATAGTGGCAACTACGCTTACCACGAATTGTCGTTGAAACTTCCATATCACGACTACTGAGATGGTAATATCCAAGTAGCAAGACGTGAAGTCTACGAAAACTAGAGCTACAGTAACAGGCAGATGGGGCTGTGCGGGTGGAGCTCTGCCGAGTGCAGGGAACAGGCAGAGCAAGGTGATTAGGACTGTCCGGCTACAGGTAGGACGGGACACAATGGACGCAGGTACGAGGCAGAGATTTCGCAGATTTCTAGTGGGGCGGAAAGTTCACAGGGCGGAGAATTCATACATTCGTTGTTGGATGTCCCACTTTGAGATGAACGACTTTTATTACAATCTTCTTTAATCTAATTTGTAGCTTTTTTATACATTTCCAGCAACGGGTTTAAATTCTCTCCCTGTCTATCTTAATCAACCTACAAACTAGTTTAATATCTTCTAATTCACGCAAGTGACAATCGATATTTTGTTTTGTGAAAACATTCATTTTTTCTAATGCAATGTGAATTATTACTGTTTTTTTTTTATTTTTAACATCTTTCGGCTGAAGAGTGGCAAATTGTAACTTCTGATAGCCCACCACCCGCCCATATGGGTGACATGGATGAAACAACAACAAAGGATAGAAAATGTTTGAGTTGCAAGACGTGCCGCGTGTAACCCGTCGCCTCCCGCCGGCAGGTGCACGTGTTCTACGTGAAGTACGAGAAGGACCCGGCGGGCGGCATCGCCTACGACGCCCCAGTGCCGGCGGTGACGCCGGAGCCGGTGCAGTCCGCCGTGGAGAACGAGGCCGACCCGGGGCCTTCAGCGGGCGCCGGCTACGGCGTGCAGCCGTCCCCCTACCCGCCGCCTCCGCCCCCGCCACCCCCGCCCTCCACCACGCTGCGCGCCATCGTCAAGCCGGACTCGGAGCTGATACACACCTCCAGCAACCTCAAGGTCACGTTCGGGAAGGGAGGTCACGGTCACGGCCACCACGGCAACGGCGGCGGCGGCCGCTACGGCTCGCGGGTGCTGCGCGTGGCGCAGGGAGCCGAAGAGTCCGCCCCCGACTCCGCCGGAGCTACGCCGCCGCCCCAGCCGGCCACCACCACGCTGAGCGCCATCATCCGCCCGGACTCCGAGCAGGCGCACAGCTCCGCCGGCCTCAGGGTCACGTTCGGGGCGGCCGCCGACGAGTCGGCCCGCGAGGAGTCCGCTCCGGAACCCGCCGTCGCTTCGGCTCCGTCCGCTACCGGAACGGGGCTCGGCGCGGGCCCAACCGCACAGGCCTCCTCCAGGATCAACCGGCAGCAGGTGCCGCCGCAGCAGTTCCCCAGGTCAGTCGGCCTACGTGCAAACCGTGTTCTCTGATTGTCCTGCATAACGATTATCAAGGAAGTTCCAGCTTTTGGAACTGATGACCTACATCTACATCTATACTTTTTAAGCTAAGTCGAAACAAGGCCCCGGAAGTAGACAACATTCCATTAGAACTACTGACGGCCTTGGGAGAGCCAGTCCTGACAAAACTCTACCATCTGGTGAGTACAATGTATGAGATAGGCAAAACACCCTCAGACGTCAAGAAGAATATAATAATTCCAATCCCAAAGAAAGTAGGTGTTGACAGATGTGAAAATTACCGAACTATCAGTTTAATAAGTCACGGCTGCAAAATACTAACGCGAATTCTTTAAAGACGAATGCAAAAACTGGTAGAAGCCGACCTCGGGGAAGATCAGTTTGGACTCCGTAGAAATATTGGAACACGTGAGACAATGCTGACCCTACGACTTATCTTAGAAGCTAGATTAAGAAAGGGCAAACCCACTTTTCTAGCATTTGTAGACTTAAAGAAAACTTTTTACAATGTTGATTGGAATACTCTCTTTCAAATTCTGAAGGTGGCAGGGGTAAAATACAGGGAGCGAAAGGCTATTTACAATTTGTACAGAAACCAGATGGCAGTTATAAGAGTCGAGAGACATGAAAGGGAAACAGTGGTTGGGAAGGGAGTGAGACAGTGTTGTAGCCTCTCCCCGATGTTATTCAATCTGTATATTGAGCAAGCAATAAAGGAAACAAAAGAAAAATTCGGAGTAGATATTAAAATCCATGGAGAAGAAATAAAAACTTTGAGGTTTGACATTGTAATTTTGTCAGAGACAGCAAAGGATTTGGAAGAGCAGTTGAACGGAATGGACAGTGTGGCTCTGAGCACTATGGGACTCAACTGCTGTGGTCATAAGTCCCCTAGAAGTTAGAACTACTTAAACCTAACTAACCTAAGGACAGCACACAACACCCAGCCATCACGAGGCAGAGAAAATCCCTGACCCCGCCGGGAATCGAACCCGGGAACCCGGGCGTGGGAAGCGAGAACGCTACCGCACGACCACGAGATGCGGGCATGGACAGTGTCTTGAAAGGAGGAGATAAGATGAACATCAATAAAAGCAAAACGAGGATAATGGAATGTAGTCGAGTTAACTCGGGTGATGCTGAGGGAATTAGATTAGGGAATGAGACACGTAAAGTAGTAAAGGAGTTTTGCTATATGGAGAGCAAAATAACTGATGATGTTCGAAGTAGAGAGGATATAAAATGTAGACTGGCAATGGCAAGGAAAGCGTTTCTGAAGGAGAGAAATTTGTTAACATCGAGTATAGATTTACGCGTCAGGAAGTTGTTTCTGAAAGTATTTGTATGAAGGGTAACCATTTATGGAAGTGAAACATGGACGATAAATAGTTCGGACAAAAAGAGAATAGAGGCTTTCGAAATGTGGTGCTACAGAGGGATGCTGAAGATTAGATGGGTAGATCACATAACTAATGAGGAGGTATTGAATAGAATTTTGGAGAAGAGGAGCTTGTGGCACAACTTGACCAGAAGAAGGGATCGTTTGGTAGGACATGTTCTGAGGCATCAAGGGATCACCAATTTAGTATTGGAGGGCAGTGTGGAGGGTAAAAATCGTAGAGGGAGACCAACAGATGAATACACTAAGCAGATTCAGAAGGATGTAGACTGCAGTACGTACTAGAAGATGAAGCAGCTTGCACAGGATAGAGGAGCATGGAGAGCTGCATCAAACCAGTCTCAGGACTGAAGACCACAACAACAACAATTTTTTAAGCCACTTCGAAGGGAATGGCAGAATCTACTTTCGATTGTTCCAGTCATTAGGGCTCCATTCCTTTCCATTCACGTAAAAAAACATCGTTCTTGTGAAACACAATCGAAGTGTTGAGAGCAATTGACAATGGATTTCAAATTGATTTCGTATTTCTACATTTCCACAAGCCTTTCAACATGGTACCACACAAGCTACTTGTAGAGAAATTGCATGTTTATGGAATATCATCTCAATATAGTCTCAGAAACTAAATGAAAAAAAACTTACAAAAAGAAAAAGCCTTTACTGGCCTTCAATGTAATCGCCACTAGCTACAGTACGCTTCTAACATCGGCTGTGAAGCTGCTGGAAACTGTCAGCTTGTTGTGGAATCGCGCGAAGCACCGTGGTCACGTGTTGTTGGATATCCGCAACGTCTGGGTGCTCTACTTTCTCGCTCAATACAAGGTGACTGTTCTTCATCATTCTCCTTATTCTACGAATTTGGCGCCAGCAGCATTCTTTTTTTTTTTTTTTTTTTTTTTTTTTTGTATCCCGCCTGGAAGGCGCCGCGTGGGTAGGAGCAGGAGCAGGAAAATTACGTCGGTACTGCAGTGATTAAAGGTGATTTACTGGTGTAAGAAGAATACATAACTTTGTACAGATGCGAAGTCTTAGACCCATTGTATGTAGAGCAAAGCTGAAGCAAAGTTTCCTGGCTGGCTGCACCTGATGAAATGGGGAAGAATCTGTAGCGATGCTCGTAGAGCTCTCCAGCGCCGGTTAGAGGGCGCTGCCATCGGTGTCGGTGTCGTAGTGCCAACGTAACTGGTACCTAAGCCATGGCATCGTAGCTATCGATACCACACTTTTTGTTTCCTGGACTTAAATCAGCCCTGAATGGCATATGCTTCTCAGACGTATCTGGTGACGAGGGTGCGTCATGTAATTCCACAAGAAGCATTTACTAGCGGGTTCCAATAGTTTTATACCTGCTGTCAGGCCAGTAAAGATATTTTATTTCTAACTCTTGTTTCCTTTATCTTCTGAGACCATTAACCGATCTGTTCAGACGCACCTTGTATGTTGAAAGGTTGAAAAAATTGCGACCAGTCACTTTTTTATGATTATTTGTCTTCATCAGTTTCCGGCTGGTTTCGCTTGGAATGTGACATCATGGTTCTGAATTAGCGAAGCCAACGAATATAAAAGCTAAAAACTAAACGAAGTAAATTAATCAAAGAATACAGTTTTTGTTGTTAGCTGTATTGTGCTTCTTTAAAATCTTGCTATGTCATGTGTTACATATCGTGCTCATCACATTCTTTTCTGTCACTGACATAAAAGCACAAGTCGTACTCCATCGTAACACACTCTAAGTGCTGCAGCCTGACAACTAAAACATTCTCCAGCATTTAGAGTATGTTACGATGGAGTAAGACTTCTGCTTTTATATGCGTTGCATAAGAATGTGATGAGCGTGATATGTAATACGTGACATAGCAAATGTGCTTGACAATGGCTCACGGCCGAAATTAGCTAACAGCACGATTTTAATAAAACATAACGCAGCCTACAACGGACAATGTACTCTTTTATTAAACACTAAATCAAATGTCTTCGTTTCCGCAGAAATGTCAACGCACCCCGCCTCCGCATAAGAGTCATCCCACACGAGTGTCACAACTCGGAGCGCGGAGAGAATGATTGTTTAAACGCCTCTGTGCGCGCTTTGATGAATCTGATGTTGTCCTTGGTATTAGCAGAATAGCGGCACACAAGGGGTCTAGTATAATTCCAGCTTCACCACTTAAAGCTGGTTCTTGTAACTTTGTAAATACGCTCTCACGGAATAGTTTGTGTCTGTCTTCAAGCACCTACCAGTTCAGTTTCTTCATCATCTGCGGGACACTCTCCAGTGGATCAAACAAATCGGTGACCGTTCCTGCTGCACTTCTGTGCTTACACCCAGTGTTTCCTGTTTTTCCTGCTTGGTATGGCTCACACACACTCGAGAGATATTCTAGAATGTTTTGCAAGTAATCTCCTCTGTAGACTGATTGCATTTCCCTAGTATTTTGCCAATAAACCGACGTTTCTCAGCAGCTTTACCTACTACTCAGCCTATGTGATTGTTCTATTTCACAGCCCTACACATCGTAACATCCATGTATTTTTATGAGGTGATCGTTTCCATTTTGTTCACTGATATTATAGACATAGGATGCCACCCTTTTTCTTTTTTTCTTTTAAGAGCACAATTTTACATTTATGAACATTTAAAGCGACTTGCCAATCTTGGTACTACTTTGAAATTCGTCAATATCCGATTGAATATTTGTCCAACATTTTTCAGGCAGTATTTTATAGATAACTGCATCTGCGAAAAAGCTAATGTTAGTTTTTACGTTGTCTGTAAGGTCATTAATGTGCAGCATGAACACCATGGGTCGCAACACAAATGTCCTTGGAACACACCTTAATTTACTTCTCAATCAGTTGATGACTCGCCATCCAAGACAACAATCTTCGTCCTTCCTAAATCCTCATTCCAGTCACAAATTTCACTTGATACTCCATTCAATCGTACTTTCGGTAATAAATATAGCTGTGGTACTGATTGACGCCTGTGTACGATATATGTGTGACGTTAGAATTTGTTATCTTATTTCGCCATCTTATCCGCACGTACCTAGGCTGCGTGTAGAAAAGACCAGAGACTTCGGTACACACGGTCCCCTCAATCGTCCTTCCAACGTATACATTCCCTCGTATCTCTCCTCTTTCTTGCCTGAACAATAAAATAGAAAAACTCGTCCCCAGCAGCGCAAAATCCTTTCTACTCTACTTCATCGCCTATCCTTTTTTTTCCGAGAACCTTTTCAGCAACACGAACCCGATTCTGAAATGAACTCTCTCATTACATGAGAGAACTGAATAACAGCTCCAGCTTCAAAAGACATTAAATGAGATATCTACTAAGGCAACAGTAAGTCTGACTTCGTTGCTGAACCCTGTTTACCCCATTACAACTAAGTCTCCTTCTATATACTTATAGGGATATGGTGTCTGTTCTTTCGGACATGTTCGAAAGAACAGACATCATATCCGTATAAGTATATAGTTCTGGCAATACCGGCCATGACCTTCCTCTTCTGTGCGGATGCACACATATTACCCGAACTCTTACGGGACTTGGTAAGAATGTCTTCCACGAGGAATGAGTGTGCAGGGTAGGGACACTACGAATGTAGTGCGTGGATATATAAGGTGAGAATGTGGGTCTCGCGGGAGGCGTGAATGAGATAGTACCTGCAGTCGCACTAACCTCTGTGCCTGCGGTGGCTCAGCTGGATAGAGCGTCTGCCATGTGAGCATGAGATCCCAGATTCGAGTCTGGGTCAGGGCACACATTTTCACCTGTCCCCGCTGATATAATCAATGCCCGTCAGCAGCTGAAGGTATTAATATATAATTCTAATTACGTCCCCTTCTTTCCAACCAGATTTTCGTCATTTCCCAAAGCTCTTTAGCTACTATAACATACTTAAATCCATCTCCCTCAGAACTCGCTCTCTATCTAAGTACCACTTTTGAACAGTGACAGACAAACTTTGTATCTGCTACTATCACTGTCACTAATACTGTTATTAAGATAACAATAATAATAATGATTATTATTATTGTACTACACCTAATATTAATGTTAACAGTTCCTAGCACTGTTATTCACACTATCATTCGCTACATTCAAAACAATTTTATTAACACCATTTCAGTACTATTTATCGTGTTAAAATTATAGTTACCTCTTAAGAAACTACGATTTAAAAAAAAAAAAACTTTACTTGCAGAACTCTAGTGCGACGTAAGAGAGGATCTGAAGGCCCTACCCTACCTACGTTAAATAAATAAACTACAATTAATAAATATAACAATGAATGGTGAAATGTCATGGGAAGGCGAATTGACACGAGTACGTCATCTGATGCCTGAATCATTCTGATGAGTACTGTCCTGGTAGAAATGAATTCCTAACGCACCTCATTCATATAGGTGGCAATATAGGACAGAGAAGACCAGTGAAATATTAATTTTTCCTCAACCACATTAAATCATTTTATAAAGAAAAAGTGGGCTTCTGATGTACAGATGCAGATGTGGACGAAATCTTTACTACATAGATTTTTTAAACATTCTAGAAATAACACGTCAATGTGGGTTAGACGTAGGTGTGATCTGTTTGCAGATCGCCATTCGGCACGCCTCGGCCGTTTGAGCAGTCGCAGCCGCCGACCGCGCAGGGACAGAGGCCGCAGTTCCGGGCACAGAGCTTCCGGCCGCAGCACAGCACCTTCCAGCAATCTCAGAGGCCCGCATTCCCGCCATCGGCACAGGCTCAAAGTTCCTTCCAGAGACCTGGTCTGGCGCCACTGCAGCCCAACACCTTCCAGCAGAATGGAAAGGGAAGCTTCCAGTTCCAGCAGACCTTCACGGGCTCCACTCAGAGGCCAAACCCCTTCCAGTCGCCGACTGCTGTCGGAGCCACTGCTTTCCAAAGACAGCAGCTCTCCACCCAGAACGCCTTCCAGCAGTCACGTCCCGCATCTGCTCCCACTGCGTTCCAGCAGAACTCCGCCTCCTTCCAACAGCAGCAGCAAGTTCCTTTCCAAAGGACGAATCCTTTACAGTCCTCACAATCCACCTTCTCGCAAAATAACTTCCAGACTTCATTCCAGAGACCAAACAGTTTCCAACAGACATCACAGGTACCAAGCCAGACAAGGCCAACTGGTTTCCAGCAACAACAAGTGTCATTCAGTCAAAATCCTTTCCAGAGGCCAACCTCGTTCCAGAACCCTGTCTCAAATCAGGTATCATTCAGACCTTCTCAGCCACTACAGAACAATTTCCAAACAACATTCCCGAGCCAGGGTGGACTGCAACCAACAGGTCCCTTCCAGAACACACTGCAAAGCAGTAATCTCGCTCAAAGCAGTTTCCAAACCCAGCCACGTCCAACATTAAACACTTTCCAGAACAATGGACAAAATTCTTTCCAGAACCCTACTGGGCAAGGTCAGACAGCACCTGCACAATCACAGCTGCCCACCGTCGTCCAATCAGTAACACGATATGAAGAACATCTCCAGGAAGGCCCTGGAGCGACGCAGAAACCTCAAACACAACAACAGCAACAGATATCTCAGCAGGCTGCATTCCAACAGAATCAGCAGCAGAATTTGTTGTTACAGCAAAGACAGCAACAACAGCCACAACAACTCTTGCTACAGCAGCAGCAGCAACAGGAGAGACAAAAACAGATTTTATTACAACAGCAACAGCAACTCCTGCAGCAACAAAGACAGCAACAGCAACAGCAGCAGCAGCGACAGCAGCAGCAACAACAACAACAACAGCAGCAGCAGCAGCAGCAACAGCAACAGCAGCAGCAGCAGCAGCAGTATCAACAGCAGCAGCAGCAATATTTCCTGCAACAGCAACAGCTGCTGCAACAGCAAAAACAGCAACAACAACAAAAGCAGCAGCAACAACAGCAGCAGCTGCAGCAGCAACAATACTTCCTGCAACAGCAGCAGAGACAGCCTCAGCAGCAACCAGTTCTGCAACAACAGAGCCCGCGTGACAACAGGAACAGTGACAGCAGGCAAGCCGGCAGCAGTAGCAGCCCCACCACTGGCGCAGCCGAAAGCAGCAGCAGCAGCAGCGACAGCAAAGCTGGTGACAAGACCAACAAGACTGCGGCAGCGCTCGCTTCGCTGCCAGACGAAGTTCCAGCTGACCTGCGCCAGCAGCTGCTGTCGTCTGGTGTTCTGTCAAACGCCGACATTTCGATCCTCGACTACGACAAGGTTAGTCCAGTCTGCCAGATAACTTTTAAGAATGCTCATTCAACTTCACCTCACTTAAACAGGTTATCACTACCATCCTCTAGTAGTAATGAATGTAACGAATCGTAGCCGTCTTTAAATGTGGATGAATGTTAGATGAAGTCTGTAACAAAGAGAAACAACCTGATAATGTCCGATTACAAAATTGGTGGTTAACATTTTGAACATGCCACATTGTATTTTATAGGTAACACTAACGAGCGGTATGAAACAGGACGTTCACTTATTATCTGTATCTGGGAGGTGCAAGGATTAGTTCGAAAGGTTGTGAGAAAATGCTCTGCACCTGTAAAAGAAATCGCAAAAAATAAACTATTGCAGCCAGCTCTAGAGTATTGTGAGAATGCAGAATCTCGCGGCGGTAATACTGAATAAAAAGACCTTGACTTTCTAGTCGCGTTAAGTGATTAGAATTACACGACCTTCGGTCCTCATGTACACTAGCTGCCGGCTGTGACGTCACTGGTGCCCGCGTTGACTCGGCGGCGTTCGATGCGTCCTCTTCAACGGCCCGATCGCTGGATCCCACGCCGTTGTGAGCTGCTGGCCATCCTCTCTGCTTAGGGTCTTATCGCTGAATTTTATTTCAATGTGTTCTTTAATTTTGCTATTCCGGAATCCGTTAGTGCGAGTCACGACGGATGTTTCGTCAAATTTTATCCCTTGTCCGTGTCCGGATAAAATTTCATGAAACATCCTTCGTGCCTCGCAGTATCGGCTTGCGGGGCTGTATGATTAAAGAAGTCCTTGAAATAAAAATCGCCGATAACACCCTAAATAGAGAGGGTTACCTGTCATCTCTCCATGTGATCTTGTGAGAAGTTTGGTACACTCCTGGAAATTGAAATAAGAACACCGTGAATTCATTGACCCAGGAAGGGGAAACTTTATTGACACATTCCTGGGGTCAGATACATCACATGATCACACTGACAGAACCACACGCACATAGACACAGGCAACAGAGCATGCACAATGTCGGCACTAGTACAGTGTATATCCACCTTTCGCAGCAATGCAGGCTGCTATTCTCCCATGGAGACGATCGTAGAGATGCTGGATGTAGTCCTGTGGAACGGCTTGCCATGCCATTTCCACCTGGCGCCTCAGTTGGACCAGAGTTCGTGCTGGACGTGCAGACCGCGTGAGACGACGCTTCATCCAGTCCCAAACATGCTCAATGGGGGACAGATCCGGAGATCTTGCTGGCCAGGGTAGTTGACTTACACCTTCTAGAGCACGTTGGGTGGCACGGGATACATGCGGACGTGCATTGTCCTGTTGGAACAGCAAGTTCCCTTGCCGGTCTAGGAATGGTAGAACGATGGGTTCGATGACGGTTTGGATGTACCGTGCACTATTCAGTGTCCCCTCGACGATCACCAGTGGTGTACGGCCAGTGTAGGAGATCGCTCCCCACACCATGATGCCGGGTGTTGGCCCTGTGTGCCTCGGTCGTATGCGGTCCTGATTGTGGCGCTCACCTGCACGGCGCCAAACACGCATACGACCATCATTGGCACCAAGGCAGAAGCGACTCTCATCGCTGAAGACGACACGTCTCCATTCGTCCCTCCATTCACGCCTGTCGCGACACCACTGGAGGCGGGCTGCACGATGTTGGGGCGTGAGTGGAAGACGGCCTAACGGTGTGCGGGACCGTAGCCCAGCTTCATGGAGACGGTTGCGAATGGTCCTCGCCGATACCCCAGGAGCAACAGTGTCCCTAATTTGCTGGGAAGTGGCGGTGCGGTCCCCTACGGCACTGCGTAGGATCCTACGGTCTTGGCGTGCATCCGTGCGTCGCTGCGGTCCGGTCCCAGGTCGACGGGCACGTGCACCTTCCGCCGACCACTGGCGACAACATCGATGTACTGTGGAGACCTCACGCCCCACGTGTTGAGCAATTCGGCGGTACGTCCACCCGGCCTCCCGCATGCCCACTATACGCCCTCGCTCAAAGTCCGTCAACTGCACATACGGTTCACGTCCACGCTGTCGCGGCATGCTACCAGTGTTAAAGACTGCGATGGAGCTCCGTATGCCACGGCAAACTGGCTGACACTGACGGCGGCGCTGCACAAATGCTGCGCAGCTAGCGCCATTCGACGGCCAACACCGCGGTTCCTGGTGTGTCCGCTGTGCCGTGCGTGTGATCATTGCTTGTACAGCCCTCTCGCAGTGTCCGGAGCAAGTATGGTGGGTCTGACACACCGGTGTCAATGTGTTCTTTTTTCCATTTCCAGGAGTGTATTTACATGAGAACTCTAAGGGTGTACTGTGGTATCAGGCACTGTACGTCTCCATTATCTAGTACCGGTGCATCAGCCATAAGAAGTGTTTTGACTGCTTGTTTGGATGACAGGCGCCACTTCTTTCTTGGCCTCGTTGGTCGCCTCAAATATCTTCCATTTAGCACCTCATTTAGCACTTGTTGTATTCTATCGGTGGCCTTCTTGGTCCCCAGTAAAGTAATTATCTTTTACACAAATCGAACTCGCATCCTTACATGCTACACAGACCGTAACAATTCAGCATCAGTTTGAAGAAAGTCAGAACATGTAATGAATGTTGGCCAGAAACAAGTGCGTCCAGAGCCGCCATGGAATCTCGAACTATTTCGCCACCATTCTACCTCAAACTGAAAATGCCGGATAGCTCTAGGTAGAGAGTAGCGTTGTACCTTCAGTTATAGATGCTTTTCTCCTATTATGAATGTGTGAGCATGAAACTGAACACTACCTGTCTGACAACAAAATGATACTTACAAATCTCTTATGAACTATAATCTCTCATTTATTAACATTGTAGGTAAATATTACTTATTACTAAGTGGTAGCAACAGGGAATCTGTGCAACCCATCCTTTAAATTAATGCAGCTTCAGAAATAAAAAAATAAAAAGAAAAACAAATCTACCGGCGATAACACCTACGTGTCGGTGTTTGTGTGGCTAAATAATGAGAAAAATATTACGCAGAACGCGGAGTATTTTTAAAAAACTGATATTAATGCACCAACACCACAAACGACGACAGGAGATTTGAACCTCAGAAAAAATAGTAGTAGTAGTACTTTTTACGATTAATAAACAAAGTATTCGAATAACTTTGAGTCAGGAATTGTGCTTTGTTTCCTCCACACTCAGCCATACGGAAGGTCCTCCTCCGAGTGTTAAGCGCGGCTGACTGTCATCTGGGGCACCCGGGTTCGATTTCCGGTACTGCCAGGTTATTGCCTGGTTACCATGCCTATACTTACGATGGCGGAAATGTGAAAATGTAAGGTGTCTACGTTGAACTCTAATGTCTCGTAGAACACATTTGAGACTATAATCTGTTCTAGTACCACTGCCATACACTGAAGAACCAAAGAAACTGGTACACCTGCCTAATATCGTGTAGGGCCCCCGCGAGCGCGCAAAAGTGCTGCAACGCGACGTCGTATGGACTCGACTAATGTCTGAAATAGTGCTGGAGAGAACTGACACCATGAATCCGTCAGGGCTGTCCATAAATCCGTAAGAGTACGATGGGTGGGGATCTCTCCTGAACAGGACGTTGCAAGGCATCCCAGATATGGTTTATAATGTTCATGTCTGCGGAATTTGCTGGCCAGCGGAAGTGTTTAAACTCAGAAGAGTGTTACTGGAGCCACTCTGTAGCAATTCTGGACGTATGGGGTGTAGCATTGTCCTGCCGGAATTGCTGAAGTCCGTCGGAATGCACAATGGACATGAATGGATGCAGGTGGCCAGACAGGATGTTTACGTTCGTGACACATGTCAGAGTCGTATGCAGACGTATCAAGGGTCCCATATGACTCCAACCGCACAAGCCCCGCGCCATTACACGGCCTCTACCAGCTTGGTAGTCCCCTGCTGACACGCAGGGTTCACGGGTTCATGAGTTTGTCTACATACCCGTACACGTCAATCCGCTCGATACAATTTGAAACGAGACTCGTCCGACCAGGCAACATGTTTCCACTCATCAACAGTCTAATGTCGGTGTTGACGGCCCCAGGTGAGGCGTAAAGGTTTGTGTCGTGCAGTCCTCAAGTGTACCAGTTCTAGAATACTGTAAGAATGCAGAGTCTCGCGGCGGTAACATTAAATAAAAAGTTCGGCTACGTAAGCTCATATCGATGATGTTTCGTTGAATGGTTCGCACGATGACACTTGCTGATGGTCCAGCATTGAAAGCTGCAGCAATTTGCGGAAGGATTGCACTTCCGTCACGTTGAAGGATTCTCTTCAGTCGGCCCCTTTCTTGTAGGATCTTTTTCCCGACCGGAGCGATGTCGGAGATTTGATGTTTTACCGGATTCTTGATATTCAGGGTGGTACACTCGTCAAATGACCGTATGTGAAAATCCCCACTTCGTGGCTACATCGGAGACGCTGTGTCCCATCGCTCGTGCGCCAACTATAACACCACGTTCAAACTCACTTAAATCTTGGTAACCTGCTGTTGTAGCAGCAACAACCCATCTAAAACTGCGCCAAACACTTGTTGTTTTATATAGGCGTTGCCGACCGCAGCGCCGTATTCTGATGTTTACATACCTCTGTATTTGACTACGCATGCCTATACCAGTTTTCTGGCTCTTCAGTGTATGTTCATAATTATATTTTTATGACGCAGAAGGCACCTATTTTTCACCTAGCATCGTAGAATATTTAAATACTTATGTACTGGTTTAATTAATCATTGGTGTTTCTCTCTCTCTCTCCCTCTCTCTCTGTTTTGTGCGTGTGTGTGTGTGTGTGTGTGTGTGTGTGTGTGTGTGTGTGTGTTTTCGGTGTTCATGGTGTGGGTTCCTGTAGTCATGTCCTAGTTCATGAACCACGGGCAACGTATGAGTGGCCAAGTAAGTGGTCCCGACAGTCGGGTACCAGTTACTTTGGAATAAGGCTGTGCATCTCGGACATATTCTGAGTTGTGGTCACCTTTGTGCGCATACGGCAAAGACTACCAAATCCACCGGTTAGTCCCTCAGCCGTTAGGGGTAAAACCCAATGGGACTCGGGGCAAGTAAGGCTAGCAACCTGCTTCCCTGGTACTTTAAATATGATGCTAGCAACAATCAGAGCAAAGTGCCTCGGACCTTTGGAGGTGACGAAGTCCCACCTCTAACTGACAAACCAGGGACTCCTAAGATACGACTTGGCAAACAAATGGTAATGAGATGGGGAGCTATTAATATCAATGGGGGCTACTCTGGGAAGAAGGTAGAGCTGGCAGAGGCTGCAAGTAAGATGGGGCTGGACGTTTTAGCTGTTAGTGACATTCGGGTAAGGGGTGAGAAAGAAGAGGAAGTGGGAGAATACAAGGTCTACCTGTCAGGAGTCAAAGCAGGAATAGCACAATGGGGTGTAGGGCTTTACATCAGGAAAGAAATGGAACCCAGCGTAGTTGCAATAAGGTATGTAAACGAACGACTGATGTGGATAGATTTGACAGTGTCTAGCAAGAAAATTAGGATTGTGTCAGTATATTCGCATTGTGAAGGGACAGATCAGGATAAGATGGATAGTTTTTATGAGGCACTCAGTGATGTAGTTGTTAGAGTAAAGGACAAGGACAGTGTTCTGCTCATGGGTGATTTTAACGCCAGGATTGGAAATCGAACAGAAGGGTATGAAAAGGTTATGGGTAAATTTGGAGAGGATATGGAGGCCAACAGGAACGGGAAACAACTCTTGGATTTCTGTGCCAGTATGGGCTTAGTAATCACAAACTCCTTTTTTAAACATAAGAACATTCACCAGTATACTTGGGAAGGCAGGGGAACCAGATCTGTCATTGACTATATAATAACAGATCAGGAATTCAGGAAGGCTGTGAGGGACACACGTGTATTCAGGGGATTCTATGATGACACTGATCATTAGTTAATCTGCAGTGAAATTGGGATTGTGAGGCCGAAAGTGCAGGAGGTCAGGTCCATATGTGGGAGGATAAGAGTGGAGAAACTTCAGGATAAGGAAATCAGGCACAAGTACATAACAGCGATCTCAGAAAGGTACCAGTGCGACACTCTCGCAGCAGTTTTATAGTAATAGGTAACCATGTAAGGTGTCAGGCAAATCCAACACCTTCCATGAAAACCCTGACATGATAGCAACTTCGGCATAAGTAGGATGAAGCAAACAGCTTGGTGGAATGACACAGTCAAGGCAGCCTGTAAAAGGAAAAAGAAGGCGTATCAAAAATGGCTACATACTAGAACTCAGGTAGACAGAGAAAGTTATGTTGAAGAAAGAAACAAAGCCAAACAGATAATTGCAGCATCCAAGAAGAAATCTTGGGAAGACTTTGGAAACAGGTTGGAGACTATGGGTCAAGCTGCTGGAAAACCATTCTGGAGTGTAATTAGCCGTCTTCGAAAGGGAGGTAAGAAGGAAATGACAAGTATTTTGGACAGGTCAGGAAAACTGCTGGTGAATCCTGTGGATGCCTTGGGCAGATGGAGTGAATACTTTGAAGAGTTGCTCAATGTAGGTGAAAATACGATCAGTAATGTTTCAGCTTTCGAGGTAGAATGGGATAGGAATGATGATGGAAATAGGATCACATTTGAGGAAGTGGAGAAAATGGTCAATAGATTGCAGTGCAATAAAGCAGCTGGGGTGGATGAAATTAAGTCGGAACTCATCAAATACAGCAGAATGTCAGGTCTTAAATAGCTACACAGGATAATTGAAATGGCCTGGGAGTCGGAACAGGTTCCATCAGACTGGACAAAAGCAATAATCACACCAATCTTTAAACATGGAAACAGAAAAGATTGTAACAACTACAGAGGTATCTCTTTAATCAGTGTTGTGGGTAAAATCTTATCAGGTATTGTTGAAAGGAAAGTGCGAGTATTAGTTGAGGACCAATTGGATGAAAATCAGTGTGGGTTTAGGCCTCTTAGAGGTTTGTCAGGACCAGATCTTTAGCTTACGGCAAATAATGGAGAAGTGTTACGAATGGAACAGGGAACTGTATCTATGCTTTATAGATCTAGAAAAGGCATATGACCGGGTTCCTAGGAGGAAGTTATTGTCTGTTCTACGAGATTATGGAATAGGAGGCAAACTTTTGCAAGCAATTAAAGGTCTTTACATGGATAGTCAGGCAGCAGTTAGAGGTGACGGTAAATTGAGTTCATGGTTCAGAGTAGTTTCAGGGGTAAGACAAGGCTGCAACCTGTCTCCACTGTTGTTCATATTATTTATGGATCATATGTTGAAAACAATAGAGTGGCTGGGTGAGATTAAGATATGTGAACACAAAATAAGCAGTCTTGCATATGCAGATGACTTAGTTGTGATGGCAGATTCGATTGAAAGTTTGCAAAGTAATATTTCAGAGCTAGATCAGAAATGTAAGGACTATGGTATGAAGATTAGCATCTCCAAAACGAAAGTAATGTCAGTGGGAAATAAATATAAATGGACTGAGTGCCAAATAGGAGGAACAAAGTTAGAACAGGTGGACGGTTTCAAGTACTTAGGATGCATATTCTCACAGGGTGGCAACATAGCGAAAGAGCTGGAAGCGAGGAGTAGCAAAGCTAATGCAGTGAGCGCTCAGCTACGATCTACTCTCTTCTGCAAGAAGGAAGTCAGTACCAAGACTAAGTTATCTGTGCACCGTTCAATCTTTCGACCAACTTTGTTGTATGGGAGCGAAAGCCGGGTGGATTCAGGTTACCTTATCAACAAGGTTGAGGTTACGGATATGAAAGTAGCTAGGATGATTGCAGGTACTAGTAGATGGGAACAATGGCAGGAGGGTGTCCACAATGAGGAAATCAAAGAAAAACTGGGAATGAACTTTATAGATGTAGCAGTTAGGGCGAACAGGCTTAGACGGTGGGGTCATGTTACACGCATGAGAGAAGCAAGGTTACCCAAGAGAGTCATGGGTTCAGCAGTAGAGGGTAGGTGGAATCGGGGCAGACCAAGGAGAAGGTACCTGGATTCGGTTAAGAATGATTTTGAAGTAATAGGTTTAACATCAGAAGAGGCACCAATGTTAGCACTGAATAGGGGATCATGGAGGAATTTTATAAGGGGGCTATGCTCCAGACTGAACGCTGAAAGGCGTAACCAGTCTTAAATGATGATGATGATGATGATTTTTTGTGTGTGTATGTCTGGCTGAGAATGTGAAACTTTGTATATTCGTGTGTGTGTGTGTGTGTGTGTGTGTGTGTGTGTGTGTTGTGTATATGTGTGTGGTATTTGCAAATGGCAGATTTGGGGATAACCTAATTTTATGCACCTTGCTGCAGATTGGCGACATTCCAATCGAGAAGCTGCCAAAGGAGGCCCTGGAGAACTTCTACGCGGCGGGCAGCGCTCCCGTCCCCTCCGTTGTGAGGCCTGACAACTCTACTGCCAGCGCCGGCAGCGTGCCCCAGGCGCAGCCCGTGCAGATGAAGGTACGTCACGTCACTGCTCACCAGCACGGGGAGCGTTCATTTCCACGATGAAAATTTCTGCTCCCAGGACGCTATTCAAGTTCGAATCGTAAATCGACGCCGATGAGTTTACTAACGTATCGTATGTTTGATACAGTACTTCCATGCATTACTGTCCGCAGCTCGTGGCCTCGCGGTTGCGATCTCGCTTCCCGAGCTCGGGATCCCGCGTTCGATTCCCGGCAGGATCAGGGATTTTCACCTGCCTCGAGATGACTGGGTGTTTGTTTTGTCCTCATTATTTCATCATCATTCATGAAAGTGGCGAAATTGGACGGAGCAAAGGTTGTGAAATTGTACGGTCGCTGATAACCGAGCAATTCAGCGCCCCACAAACCAAACGTCATCATCACCATACATTACTCTGTTTTAGTAGCCCTATGGTGGCTTCCAGTTGTCGTGTTCTGAGACAGTATAGAGGGAAGTTGGGGGCTTTGTGGTCAGTGTGCAATTTCCGAGCGTCGAGGAGCAAATGCAGAAAGACAAATTCCCAGTGAAGGCTTGCTGATGACTTGGATCAGCACCAAACAGTGTCACAGGGCACCTACGAGAGATGCAGATTCTGGGACTCGTCAGGATGCTTACAGCAGGAGACTCGTGGGATTCAGGCGTCTGACTAACACTTTTTATTTGTGATCAGACTAACTACTACACTAAAGGCTACTTCTAAACATTATAAAAAGCAAAGGAGGTAATTGGTTGCGCAACAGAAGTCAGTGTCTGACGCCACGGGGGCAGATGCTAACAGAAGCAGTAACCACTAGCAGCACGTTACGTACTAACTTGAGAGCAGCACTCCAAGTGAAGAAAACAGACATGTCGGAGTTAACCGACACGGAGCCAGCGACTCAGCGATCTAACTGAGAACTCCCTCTGAATACAAAAACACGGGTTTTTAAATTATCGTGGCGTGGAACCATTTCTTTCTCCCTACAGTCGACCCACCAATCCACCGGCATTTAACAAACTTTGGCCAATCTGGCAATTCGTTCTCCACCTCGAGAGCGCCTCTGGCCAACCACGTTTTCACTACTGGCCATTAAAATTGCTACACCACAAAGATGACGTGCTACAGACGTGAAATTTAACCGACAGGAAGAAGATGCTGTGATATGCAAATGATTAGCTTTTCAGAGCATTCACACAAGGTTAGCGCCGGTGGCGACACCTACAACGTGCTGACATCAGGAAAGTTTCCAACCGATTTCTCATACACAAACAGCAGTTGACCGACGTTGCCTGGTGAAACGTTGTTGTGATGCCTCGTGTAAGGAGGAGAAATGCGTACCATCACGTTTCCGACTTTGATAAAGGTCGGATTGTATCCTATCGCGATTGCGGTTTATCGTATCGCGACATTACTGCTCGCGTTGGTCGAGATCCACTGACTGTTAGCAGAATATGGAATCGGTGGGTTCAGGAGGGTAATACGGAACGCCGTGTTGGATCCCAACGGCCCGTATCACCAGCAGTCGATATGACAGGCATCTTATCCGCATGGCTGCAACGGATCGTGCAGTCACGCCTCGATGCCTGAGTAAACAGATGGGGACGTTTGCAAGACAATAACCATCTGCACGAACAGTTCGACGAAGTTTGCAGCAGCATGGACTATCAGCTCGGAGACCATGGCTGCGGTTACCCTTGATGCTGCACGAATGGCAAAACGTCATTTTTTCGGATGAATCCAGGTTCTGTTTACTGCATCATGATGGTCGCATCCGTGTTTGGCGACATCGCCGTGAACGCACATTGGAAGCGTGTATTCGTCAACGCCATACTGGCGTATCACCCGGCGTCATGGTATGGGGTGCCATTGGTTACACGCCTCGGTCACCTCTTGTTCGCATTGACAGCACTTTGAACAGTAGACATTACATTTCAGATGTGTTACGACCCGTGGCTCTACTCTTCATTCGATCTCTGCGAAACCCTACATTTCAGCAGGATAATGCACGACCACATGTTGCAGGTCCTGTACGGGCCTTTCTGGATACAGAAAATGTTCGGCTGCTACCCTGGCCAGCACATACTCCAGATGTCTAACCAATTGAAAACGTCTGGTCAATGGTGGCCGAGCAACTGGCTCGTCACAATACGCCAGTCACTACTCTTGATGAACTGTAGTATTGTGTTGGAGCTGCATGGGCAGCTGTACCTGTACACGCCATCCAAGCTCTGTTTGACTCAATGCCCAGGCGTATCAAGGCCGTTATTACGGCCAGAGGTGGTCGTTCTGGGTACTGATTTCTCAGGATCTATGCACCCAAATTGCGTGAAAATGTAATCACGTGGTAGTTCTAGTATAACATATTCGTCCAATGAATACCCGTTTATCATCTGCATTTCTTCTTGGCGTAGCAATTTTAATGGCCAGTACTGTAGATTTCTCCCCTATTCCTACTCGGTAGGTAGGGATGCTTCTGGGTTTTACATTAACAAACTCCAACTTTAGTATCAACAGCATCCAGCTGAAATCTAAACTCAGTGCCATAGCCAGCAACAACAGTGTTTTTACGTCACTGTGTCCCGCGCTTCGTCCTTCTCTGAGTGGGAACTGCTGTAGTAGACCCACTGACGTTGCAGCTCTCAGGAGCAAGTATCAAGCTTGCTGCCTCTGCTAAGACGTGCCTTTTGGTGACCATCTTCTACAAGCCGCCTCACGACAGCGTCTAGGCGGTGGATGGAATTAACCGGTTACTTCTCTGAAGTGAAATTTCCCCTCTGGGACAGCTGCCCAGACCGTCTGCAATTTGCACGGCTCTGACGTTACTATTTATATCCGGTAACCTAAACGCTACCCCTTTTGCCTGGTCTCTGCATTGTGTCTCTAATGTCCTACCTTGCAGAACCCTTGATGGCTCCAAATAGCCTTAAGCGTAACAACGTACAACACATTATGTCGTCAATGTGTGACACGGTATTTCTAACTATTGACATATTGTTCCACACGACTTTTTTTGTAGCAGCGCCGGTAAATAACCGTGAGTAAACTAGCCATGTTGAGTTAGCGTCAACCTCTCATTGTCATCCTTATCGTTATACTTTATTTTGATTTAGTCATACAGCTGCAACTCGAGGTAAGCAGAACAGATAAAAATCAGTCACCTCCAGAAGCATACTGGATAATGCCGCCTCTGGCCTCGGTAACGGAGTCAATTAGGCGAGGGAGAAAGTCCGCAAGTTCCTTTATGTATGCTATACCCAGCTCAAACTGCTCACTGATGACTAGATCCCAAATTGCAGAAAAGATGATCGCTACATTTCATCCGCTGTTCCAGGTATTCCCAAATACTTTCTATTGGACTGACATCATGTGATTTAGCGGGCTAGTCGAGGTGCGATTTGCCGGCTAAATGCTGGTCGGACCAGGAACGTACAGTTGAAGCCCTGCGGACATTACTATCGTAATCTTGGAAAACGCGAGTCATCACAGTACACTCATCACGCACATATAGAAGAAGGGCAACACTTGTTCACCGAGAAAGTTGACATAAACATCCTGGTTCATGTTGAACATAACGTGAATGAGAAGGGCTTCTACATGTTACGAAAAATTGTCTCAAAACGTCACATAATCAGTTCCAGTTTGAACTACACCCTCTACACACCTTTCACGTTAGACGCCTCATTGAGCCACTGGTGTACTCGACGTCTTGCGTCATTTGAAGAGAGGAAAAATCACGACTCGTCGGAGTGCGCTACACGACCAGAGTCAGCTACTGTCCATGGTTTGTTTTGTTTGACCCACTGAAAACGTGCAGCTTTATGTGCTGGTGTGAGCAATGCTCTCTTGCAAGGTACTGACACCAAATGCCTATTGCATGCAGTTCGTCGCTATGTTCCCTCGGAAAATGATTAAGATGGTCCAGCATTCACTAAGAGCACCGATTACTGCAGAGACTGAAACGCATTACATTGACAGGGCGTGACACTCGTCTCCAGTCTCTGTCAGTTAGGATCTTTTTGTGATCAGTGTTCTTGCGCCGTGTTACACAGCTGCGGGAGATACCCCATTCCGCCATGATGAAACAACAAAAGAAAAAGGTTCAAATGGCTCTGAGCACTATGGGTCTTAACATCTGAGGTCATCAGTCCCCTAGACTTAGAACTACTTAAACCTAACTAACCTAAGGACATCACACACATCCATGCCCGATGCAGGATTCGAACCTGCGACCGTAGCAGCAGTGTGGTTCCGGACTGAAGCGCCTAGAACCGCTCGGCCACAACGGCCGGCCTGAAGCAACAAATGGGCCAACTTCTTTCACGATGTGGTAATGGGGACGTCCAAACACGATAGCTCCTTCGTGCCATTCTGTTAGATCTCTACGTCGACCTATCTTCAAAAATGTTCAAATGTGTGTGAAATTTTATGGGACTTAACTGCTAAGATCATCAGTTCCTAAGCCTACACACTACTTAATCTAAATTAGCTCGAGGGAAGACCCGAACCTCCGCCGGGATCAGCCGCACAGTCCATGACTGCAGCGCCTCAGTCCGCTCGGCTAATCCCGCGCAGCCGACCTATCTTAATGCGATGATTGCACACAAACGACTAGCACATACAGACCATTTCACTGTCAGCTCCGATGCGACCACTGTGGTTCTTTAAGTGGGTGACTAATACGAGGGGCGTTCAGTAAGTAACACAGCACTTTTTTTCCTCGTCCAATTTCGGTGGAAAAACTTCTAAATTTATTGTGGGACAGCGTGGAATATTCTTGCTTCAGCCCCTATTGTTCCGTGAAATTCCGATAGGTGGTGGCGTTACATGTAGCATTCAAAATACCGTCTGTAACGGAAGTGCGTTGCAAGCAGACAGCTGTCACTGATTTTCCTTTGGCGGAAGACAAAAACATCGCAGATATTCATAGGCGCTTGCGCAATGTCTACGAATATCTGGCTGTGAACAAAAGCACGGTGAGTCGTTGGGCGCGGCGTCTGTCATCAACGCAACGAGTTCGCGCAGACCTGACTGATCTCTCAGACCCCGGCTGGCCCCTCATGGCTGTGACTCCTGCAATATTGGAATGTGCAGGCACTCTCATTCAAGGTGATACGGAGGATCAAAAACACTGTGCTACTCAACTGGATGTCTCTGTCGGTAGTGATGACACAATCGTCCACCATTTGGGGCATTCAAAGGTGTGTGCAACGATCAACTCTCAAGTGTATTCTGCTACCCTCAGGAAACTGAAGAAACGATTTCAGCGTGTTCGTCGCCATGAGAACGTGAGGCCTCACACTTGTCTGCGCACCCGAGAGGAGCTTACAAAACCTCATTAGACTGTACTTCCTCATACACCCTACAGCGCGGTACTTCTGGACTTCCATCTGCTCCGGGAAGCAGCACGTGGATGATGAGGAGGTCATTGATACAGCAAGACGCCGGTTCCGACGTCGGCCAGTACAGTGGTCTCCCGGTAAGATGGCGTAAGGCCGTCACATTGAACGGACATTATGTTGAAAAATATGGTTTTGTAGCCAAAAGTGTGGGGAACAATATAGTGTATTGGAATCCCGAATAAAACCAACCTGCTTTTAAAAAAATGCGTTGCGTTACTTATTCAACGCCACTCGTATGTTGACTGGTGAGCTTATTTATTTCTTGCTGTTGTATTCTTTAACAGTTCGAGGCAAATGTGATGAAATCGTTTGTCAGCTCTGCACTAGAGGAGTATTCCAGTGGTGTTCCGCGGACGATGTCCTCCCAGTGTGCGCATGCGCGGACTTTCGCCCATCAGTCAGCGCGTGAGGCCTCTCCCTGGACCGTAACTCTCGCCGCAGTGAGTGAGAGTTTCACTGCGGTAACCGCCGCCTCTGGGTCAGACCGTATTTCCTCAGGCCTCAGGCTCTGCTCCTTTCTCCCGGGTATCTGTGGTCAGTTTGTTGCTAGCTCCGTGATCAGGACACCGCCATACGCCACAGAGCCGGCCGAAGTGGCCGTGCGGTTAAAGGCGCTGCAGTCTGGAACCGCAAGACCACTACGGTCGCAGGTTCGAATCCTGCCTCGGGCATGGATGTTTGTGATGTCCTTAGGTTAGTTAGGTTTAACTAGTTCTAAGTTCTAGGGGACTAATGACCTCAGCAGTTGAGTCCCATAGTGCTCAGAGCCATTTGAACCAAGCCATACGCCACAGAAGGGGCCCCATCCGGTCTGAACGCAACATGAAATTGAGTGTGCGTATTGCTCCTAATGGGGACCCGTATAGAGCAATCAGCATTTACGTATATATATATATATATATATATATATATATATATATATATATATATATATATATATATATATATTCGCAAACCACTGCAGACTGACTGACTGCGAAGGGTACAATCATCAGTTTTCGATTTTTTTCCTACTCCCTTCACATGCTTTTTCTTTCTTTCTTTCTTTCTTTCTTTCTTTCTTCTCTCTCTCTCTCTCTCTCTCTCTCTCTCTCTCTCTTTTTCTTTTTTTTCATCAATCTTCTGACTGGCTTGACGCAGTCCGCCACGAATTCCTCTCTTGTTGCAACCTCTTCATTTCAGAGAGCAGCACTTGCAACCTACGTACTCAGTTATTTGCTGGATGCATTCCAATCTCCGTCTTCCACTATAGTTTTTACCCTCTACATCTCCATCTAGTACCATGGAAGTTATTCTCTGACATCTTAGCAGATGTCCTATCAGTCTATCCTTCTTCTAGTCAGTGCAACATTTGTCTGTAGCACCACATTTCAAATGATTCGATTCTCTTATGTTTTGGTTTTCCCACAATCCATGTTTCACGACCACAGACTGCTGTGCTCCAACATACATTCTCAGAAATTTCTTCCTCAAATTAAGGCTTATGTTTGGGAGTAGTAGGTTTCTCTTGGTCAGGAATGTCCTTTTCGCCAGCGCTAGTCTGCTTTTGATGTCCTTGCTCCGTCCGTCATTTGTTATTTTGCTACTTCGTGATCACCAATCCTGATGTTAAGTTTCTCGCTATTCTCATTTCTGCTACTTTTCATTACTCTCGTCTTTCTTCGATTTAATCTCATTTCATATTCTGCACTCATTAGACTGCTCATTCCATTCAGCAGATCCCGTAATTCTTTTTCTTTCTCACTCAGTATAGCAATGTCATCAGTTTAATCCGAACACTTTGTTCTTCGTCTTCCACTCTTATTATTCCTTCTCATCTCTTACATATGTTGCATCTTACCCGTCTCTCCCTACAGATTAACCCTATTTTTCTCAGAATTTTGAACATCTTTCACCATTTGACTTTGTCGAACGCTATTTCCAAGTCGACAAATCCTTGAACGTTTCTTTATCTTTCTGTAGTCTTGCTTCCATTATCACTCGCAACGTCTGAAGTGCTTTCCTGGTGCCTTTACCTTTCCTAATGCCAAACTAACCATCACCTAACACATCATTAATTTTCTTTTCCATTCTTTCATATATTCTTCTTGTCAGCAACTCGGATCCATGAGTTGTTAAGCTAGCTGTGCTGTAATTCCAGCACTTGTCGCTCTTGCGGTCTTCAGAATTACGTGGCCGATATTTTTTCGAAAGTCAGATGGTATATCGTCAGATTCATATTTTCTACACACCAACGTGTATAGTCTTTTTGTTGCCCCTTTCCCCAATGAACCTTACTCAAAACAAACGTTAGATCAGAAGCATTGTCGTGCTATCATCCTTGAATACCAGTCCTCCAAATTTGCGCAACTTGAGTTCGCGACAATAACCTCGCCTTTCATCGAAAGATTGCCTTTCAGGTTCCCCGGGGCTCTCTGTTACACTTTCGTATGAGCTGTACCAAATTGTTGCGATCATGACAGCGCGCCTCTTAATGCGTTCAACGTATGTTGCCAAGCCTAATTGATAAGAATTCCAACGCCGAAATAATAGTCTAAAACATGTCGACTTAGCATCTTGCATGCGATTTCCTTTACATATCCACAGCACGGACTCAGTATTATCATTATCATTATCATCAATATATCATCATCATCATCATCATCATCATCACCACCACCACCACCAACTTCCTTTCAAGAATTAGGCTGTTGCCTGTTCCCAAATCACAAACAAAATCTTCGCATCTTTTTCAAGCTCTTCGATCACCTCTCTTCCGTTCAGATTGTCGTTCAGGATATTCTGGGAAATTCTGTGGCCTGACATTCTCATGAGGTGTTGCCTATAGTCTTCACGACATTGTTGAGTTCTTGTATTCATGCTGAAAATATTTTATTCTGTTCTAATAGATTCAGTTTCTAATTACGTCTCTCCTTTTGTAGCCCTTCGTCTTCCCTAGGAAACCTCATCTTTGCTGTTTCAATTTTTTTTCTTTATTACCAGTCATTTTATAGTTGTGTTTCTCGTATGTTCCGTTCAGCTGGTATACTGATATTTGGAGGTCATCTTCATTCTTTTGGTTAATAGCTATAACAACCAGCAAACAAAAGTACATTCCGGTATTGCTCATTTGCCATCTTAATTCTTTAGTTTACTTTACTTTTCCATTTACAAAGAATGATACTTCACACCCTTGTCTAACACCTTGACAGTTAATTATTTCTTCCAGTCGATTCCTACCTATGTTTATTATAATGCGTGTATTTTTATTAAGACTTTTCACTGCCTCTGTTAGGTTCAGACATAATCTTCAATAGGCTGTCGCGGCTCGCACGGTAAAAAACCTTCTCATGGTCGATAAAGGCTAAATGTATTTCTATGTTAAATTCTCTGTTTTTTTCTATAATGTTTTTAATTACAAACACGTAATCTGTGCATGAACGATCTGATCTAAATACATTTTATTCTTCAGAAAGAATAGCTTCTGTGATATTCCTCACTCGGTTATTGGTCGTCTTCGAATATAGTTTGCAGCCAGTGTTAGAAGACTGATGCCACAGTAGTTTTTACAGTCATTACAATTTCTTGGCAAGTGAGATTACTTTTGTTGTATACCGAGAATCTGGGACCTTACAGTTCATCCAACAAGTACTCAGTACTCTTTCTTTAAATCTAAGTCTTGCAGACACCTCTCTATGGAGATCGATATTGTTCCAAGTCTATTTTACCGATTATTATATGCCGTAATTGTGACTGTATAGAATCTATGAGACTTAAGACACTTCCAGAAAACATGTCACCCACCCAATCCTTGAAATAGCAAGGGCAGTTAAATAAGACAGTTAATGACTCATGCATCAATGTTACAGACGAGAATAATATACAGAAGAATGGAAAATAAAATAGAAGATCTGTTAGATGACGAAATATAAAGGCGCCAGGGTGGCAGTTCTGACGTCGCGGTTTCTAATGGAAGCAAGATCGAAGAAAAATGAAGACACTCTATAGGATTTGTCGGCCTATAATAAGCGTAGACGATGTAAAAAAAATATTGCAAGTTTTTCGAAATTCTGAGAAAAATAGGAGTAAGTCATAGAGAAAGACGGATAATATACAATATTATAGAATCAAGAGGGGACAATAAATGGAAAACCACTAACGAAATACTCGGATTAAAGAGGATGTAAGATAGGGATGCGTTCTTTCACCTCTATTGTTCAGTCTACATATCATGTAAGCAACGGCGAAAATAAAAGAACGATTCAAGAGTGGGACTGAAATTCAAGGTAAAAGAATATCAATGATAAGATTCGCTGCTGACATTGCCATCCTCAGTGAAAGTTAAGAGGAATTATAGCATCTGTTGAATGGAATGAACAGTCTACTGAGAACAGAATATGGATTCAGAATAAATTGAAGAAAGACGAAAGTAATGAGAAGTAACAGAAAAGAGAAGATCGAGAAACTTAGCATAGTAACTGGTAATCACGAAGCAGATGACGTTAAGGAATTCTGCTACCTAAGCAGCAAACTAACCCATGATGGACGGAGCAAGGAGGACATGAAAAGCTGACTAGCACTGGCAAATAGGGCATTCCTAGCCAAGAGAAGACTGCTAGTATCAAACATAGGCCTTAGTTTGAGGAACAAATTTCTGAGAATGTACATTGGAGCACAGCGCTGTATGACAGGGAGACATGGATTGTGGGGAAATGGGGGTGAAAGAGAATCGAAGCATTTGAGATGTGGCGTTATAGAAGGATGTTGAAAATTAGATGAAGTGATAAAAGATGAGGAGGGTCTCCGCAAAATCGACGGGGAGAATAACAGGTGGGAAACATTTACAAGAACGAGGGACAGGTTGATAATACATGTGTGAAGACATCAAGGAATAACTTCTGTGGTCCTAGAGACAGCTCTAGGCTGTAAAAGGTAAAAAAACATAGAGGAAGACAGAGATTAGCCAACAATTAATCGAGGACGCGGGCTGGTACTCTGAGACGAAGAGGTTGGCACAAGAGAGGAAGTCGTGCGGGGTCGCGCCAAACTAGTTAGAAGACAGCTGACCAAAAACAAACTGTGACTGCATACACATCCAAAACGAATGTGTCAAAAAGTGCCTTCTTCTAAAAATTTTCTGTATTTGGTTCTTACACAAAGCACTACGGTCCTTGCAACTCCATCTTGAGATGTTGCAATTTATTCACATATTTTCCAGGTTATTAATCGGTTTCTGGTACACGCATTTCTTTAATAACTTTTCTTATGTCTTGACCAGACTGTTTTTATTTCCAAAAGCATCTTACACGTTACGAATTTCTTTAATTTTCAAAGGCAGTGTTAAGCCAATCATATAAAAATCATTAGATACACTGTATCGTGTCAGCATTCTCAATCACGGTCAATCATGGTCTGCGGCCATGACCAAGGAGCTGATTTCTGTCGTCGGCTGACTGAATGCTCCGCAGAACGTTCCGAGAGAGCTGCTGACGATTTTGAAAAATAGTGATAGGTATCTGTATCAGTTTGAAGTTTCTTGCCATGCCGTAATAATGAGCAACTTACTTTTTGGAGTCTCCTCGTATAGTCACGTTGTGAGAACCTTATGATAACAGTATGCTGCAGAATCGCGTTCCGCTACTTTAATTAGTAAATCTTGTGAAGATATGAGGTCTGTCCAAAAAATTCCGGAACTTTGTCCACAAAACTTTTCTGCGCGTACCTTGTACTTGTTGTTCGTACTCTCCTTCGAAATACTCTCCTCCACAATTGATGCACCGCTCCCAACGGCGTTTCCACATCCGGAAGCAGTCTTGGTACGCCTCTTGCTGGATCACGCGAAGTGCCGTCTGCGAATTTTCTTTTATCTCGTCTATCGTTGTAAATTTCAACCGGGTTTTCAACTTTAGAAATAAAAGAAGTTCGCAGAGGCCACGTGTAGAGAGTACGGAGGAAGAGGCAGGAACAGTGATTTCCCTTTTTGTGCAATAGTCAAAGGTCTTCCTCGTCTTGCTCATGAGTCGTGGGATAAATTTGGCGGCATTCCGATTTTGTCAGGATTTCATTATACGGTCTAACTGAAATGTTACATTCTTCTGCAGTCTCTTGGACGGTCAGTCTTCGACTGCCATGCACCATTTAGTTGAAGGAATGACATGAGCGTCTTCGGTAGACGTCGAAGAGTGTGCCGAACGAGAGTCATCTTTAACTTCCGTCCGGCCATTTTTAAACCGTGTGAACCATTCGCAACACCGAGTACGGCTTAAAAGCACTCATCACCGTAGGCTTCCTGAGTTACTTGGTGTGTCACTGTAAAGGTTTTCTTGAGATTTACGAAAAATTTAATGCAGGCGCGTTGCTCCTTTAATTCTGCCGCTCGAAATTCGAAAACTGTGCGACAAAATGTTCTACTCAACACTGCACTGATCAATAACTAACAGACACAGAACAATGAAACTTCCGACAATTACACATTAAAGGCAAGCGTGTGCAAGGATGTCAACCGCATTTCACTCCAACACACCATTTGCGTGATATTACGTATGTTCTGGAATTTGTCTAGCGGACCTCGTATATCAAACTGTATTTATTTCTAGAATGATACGTGCTTGCTTTATCTACGCATGAAAATTTCGAGAATAAATTTATCCTCAATTACGACCATTATATTCTGTTCCTTGTAATACATTAGCTGATGCAAAATGTCCGGACACTGCTATGTAATACGAATAGACCCCTCGAGTCACGAGAGGCGGGCCTGACAGTATAAAGAGAAGCATTTGAAAATTTGTGGTAAGTTCAAAAATGGTTCAAAAGGCTCTGAGCACTATGGGACTTAACATCTTAGGTCATCAGTCCCCTAGAACTGAAAACTACTTAAACCGAACTAACCTAAGCACATCACACACATCCATGCCCGAGGCAGGATTCGAACCTGCGACCGTAGCAGTCACGCGGTTCCGGACTGAAGCGCCTAGAACCGCACGGCCACCGCGGCCGGCGTGGTAAGTTCCTATGGGACCAAACTGCTGAGGTCATCAGTCCCTAGGCTTACACACAACTTAATCTAGCTTTAACTTACACTGGGGACAACACACACATCCATGCCCGAGGGAGGACTCGAACCTCCGACGGGGGGAGCCGCGCGAACCGTGGCTGGTCAACCTAGACCGCGCAGTATAAAGAGAAACTGTCTTGTCAGAAAGAAGCAGTAACATCAGCATGGATCGATCAGGAAATCTCGGTGACTTCGAACATAGAGTAGTCATTGGATGTCACCTGAGTAACAAATTCATCAGGGAGCCTTCTAAGACTGCCCAGGTCGAATCTTTGTGATGTGATTGCGAAGTGGAAACGCGAAGAAGCAAACAGAGATAAACAAAGGCCAGGCGGGGAGCGGAAATTCCATATTAACGTACACTACTGGCCATTAAAATAACTACACCAAGAAGAAACACAGATGATAAACGGGTATTCATTGGACAAATATATTAACTGGAACTGACATGTGATTACATTTTCACGCAATTTGGGTGCGTAGATCCCGAGGAATCAGTGCCCAGAACAACCACCTCTGGCCGTAATAACGGCCTTGATACGCCTGGGCATTGAGTCAAACAGAGCTTGGATGGTGTGTGCAGGTACAGCTGCCCATGCAGCTTCAACACGATACCACAGTTCATCAAGAATAGTGACTGGCGTGTTGTGACGAGCCAGTTGCTCGGCCACCATTGACCAGACGTTTTCAATTGGTGAGAGATCTGGAGCATGTGCTGGCCAGGGTAGCAGTCGAACATTTTCTGTATCCACAAAGGCCCGTACAGGACCTGCAACATGCGGTCGTGCATTATCTTGCTGAAATGTAGGCTTTCGCAGGGATCCAATGAAGGGTAGAGCCACGGGTCGTAACACATCTGAAATGTAACGTTCACTGTTCAAAGTGCCATCAATGCGAACAAGAGGTGACCGAGACGTGTAACCAATGGCATCCCATACCATCACGACGGGTGATACGCCAGTATGGCGATGACGAATACACGCTTCCAATGTGCGTTCACCGCAATGTCGCCAAACACGGATGCGACCATCATGATGCTGTAAACAGAACCTAAAATCATCCGAAAAAATGACGTTTTGCCATTCGTGCAGCATCAAGGGTAACCGCAGCCATGGTCTCCGAGCTGATAGTCCATGCTGCTGCAAACGTCGTCGAACTGTTCGTGCAGATGGTTATTGTCTTGAAAACGTCCCCATCTGTTGACTCAGGGATCGAGGCGTGGCTGCACGATCCGTTACAGCCATGCGGATAAGATGCCTGTCATCTCGACTGCTGGTGACACGAGGCCGTTGGGATCCAGCACGGCGTTCCGTATTACCCTCCTGAACCCACAGATTCCATATTCTGCTAACAGTCATTGGATCTCGACCAACGCGAGCAGCAATGTCGCGATACGATAAACCGCAATCGCGATAGGCTACAATCCGATCTTTATCAAAGTCGGAAACGTGATGGTACGCATTTCTCCTCCTTACACGAGGCATCACAACAACGTTTCACCAGGCAACGCCGGTCAATTGCTGTTTGTGTATGAGAAATCGGTTGGAATCTTTCCTCATGTCAGCACGTTTTAGGTGTCACCACCGGTGCCAACCTTGTGTGAATGGTCTGAAAAGCTACTCATTTGCATATCACAGCATCTTCTTCCCGTCGGTTAAATTTCGCGTCTGTAGCTCGCCATCTTCGTGGTGTAGCAATTTTAATGGCCAGTAGTGTACATTAACTGTTGTCCGGATATTTTCGATCTGATACTGTACTTAATGCAGTGCTGTCGACTGCCTTTCATTACTTGAGATTTACTGCTCGCAGTTTCCATTCCCTGCAGTACTTAATGTAATCTCGACAACACCAACTCATCAGACCTCACTCGCCATGGCGAATGGAGCTTCATTGCCTATAATTCAAGGCACGCGATGCAACACAGTATTTCACGGTCGGTGTTCGAATATTGCTTTCGAATACAAAGCCAGTGCTCTCCGGGGTTCCCCGATTATTTCGCATAATATGGAGGCGATAAAAATTACTTTCACTCCGTGCCGGAATGTGTTCTCAATGCGGCGTGAAATAAAGCCTTGAACTGCTTACTGCGCTCGGATGGATGCAAGTTTTCTATGCTTTCTCCGCCTACGCTTCACGGCGGGTTCACAAGCTTTACGCCGAAATTAACGCAGAACGCAACCAGTCCTTCCGGAAAGGAGAGCAGCGAAGCAGAAGTCACCCATCTTCTGAGGCAGGAAATGAGATGTGAGTTCAGTTAAAAGAGAGAAATCGACTTGGAGTAGCTCTCTACTCTGTAGCAATACTCGATAGACTCGTCAATACAACATCGTCCCAACCAGAGTGATTGAAATGTTGATGTCTGTGACTCGGTCGAGGCACTTTGTGCACTGAAGCTCCAAAAAAGCTAGTACAGGCCTGCATGTTCAGATACAGAGATATGTAAACAGGCAGAATACGGCGCTGCGGTCGGCAACGCCTATATAAGACAACAAGTGTCTGGTGCAGTTGTTAGATCGGTTACTGTTGCTACAATGGCAGGTTATCAAGATTTAAGTGAGTCTGAACGCGGTGTTGTAGTCTGCGCACGAGCGATGGGACACAGCATCTCCGCGGTAGCGATGAAGTGGTCATTTTTCCGCACGACCATGTCACGAATGTACCATGAATATCAGGAGTCCGGTAAAACATCACACCTCAGACATCGCTGCGACCGGAAAAAGATGCTGCAAGAACGGGACCAACGACGACTGAAGAGAACCGTTCATCGTGACAGAAGTGCAACCCTTCCGGAAATTGCTGCAGATTTTAATGCTTGGCCATCAACAAATGACAGTGTGCGAACCATTCAACAAAACGTAATCGATATGGCCTTTCGCGTAACCTTAATGACTACTCAACATATGTCTTTATGCCTCGCCTGGCCCCGTTAACATCAACATTGGACTGTTGATGACTGGAAACATATGGCCTGGTCGGACGAGTCTCGTTTCAAATTGTATAGAGCAGATGGAATCTATGGACCCTGCTTGTCAGCAGGGGACTGTTCAAGTTAGTGGAGGCTCTGTAATGGTGTGGGACGTCTTCAGTTGGAGTGATATGGGACCCCTAATACCTCTAGATACGACTCTGACAGGTTACAGGTACGTAAGCATCCTGTCTTATCACCTGTATCCATTCACGTCCGTTGTGCTTTCCGACAGACTTCGGTTATTCCAGTAGGACCATTCGTCACCCCACAAGTCCAGAATTGCTACAGAGTGGCTCCAGGAACACTCTTCTGAGTTTAAACACTTCCGGTGGCCATCAATCTACCCAGACAAGAACATTATTGAGCATATCCGGAAAGCCTTGCCACGTGATGTTCAGAAGAGACCTCCACCTCCTCGTACTCTTACTGATTTATGAACAGCCCTGCAAGATTTATGGTGTCAGTTCCCTCCAGCACTACTTCAGACATTAGCCGAGTCCATACCACGTCGTGTTGCGTCACTTCTGCGTGCTCATGGGGGTCCTACACGATATTAGGCAGGTGTACCAATTTCTTTGGCTCTTCAATGTAGAAAGCAGCAGCACCTTGATACTTGGTCCCAAGTTACTGCGAAAAGAAAGTACCAGTAGAATACAAGATATCTGTTGCACAACAATATTCCTCTCGTTAATGCTACTAGCATGCTTTCCTTAATCTGAGGAGCATAGTACGCAGTTTAACAACAGCGCAAGTTTGTCTCATTCCTGACTGTTCAGCATTTACTCTTCCTTAACGGTAAGAAGTAAACAGTGCAGTCATGGGTAACATTTTGTCGATCTACAGTTCTGAGTTCGAATGTGGGAAATAGCATTACATACAGGGACAAGAACCAGTTATTTGATTGCAACATTTATACGAGAACTCTTCCACAAATTTTTCGCGTCTTATTTTGAGGCAATCTAAGTGTTCAGCAACAAGCTAGTCGTCTCAAACACTTCAGGTGAATGCGAAGAGTATTCTCTCACTAAGGTCAAGACAAATTACGTATGCTCTGTATGTATGAGTTTGTGCATCGTCTCATATGACATTTCTGTACACAGCTCCAGATTTAGAGTATATGTGCCTCCCACAGATAAACGATATTCAGGTGACCCTAGTAAGACACGTATAAAGTCATAAGAGAGTTTCTTTATTTACTCGTTCGGGGCTTACAGAGGTATTCATCATACAACATATTAATTAAAATATTCTGATTGCTCTATACTAAGTTACAATATTCTTTACATATGTTCTAATAATACTATGCAGTATCAAAAATATTCTTGAGCCACTCAGTTGCTGAATCGGAGTGTGTGTGTATGTCCTCCAGATCTCCCTCATAGCCATGGACTTCACCACCAGTGAACGGTCCAACGACTGAATTTCCCAGCACTCACATTCAGGACTGTCTGACAGGTCCCTTTTGTTTATTAGTTGTTTATATCTGTCAAGACTAGTCCTGAGACGGTTCAAAGGTTTCCACAATTTCCTCGGGAGATTGAATGCATCGATCTGCTTGTTGGGGTTCCTCCACCAAGCTATTCCTACTTGAAGCTCATTGTTCTTTTTAAGCTATCTTCGAGTCAAAACCTTGCAGTTATTGCCAATTTTCCGTAAAGGCGATCTGGATTTAAGGCTATTAAGCTTTGCTAGGTTTTGGTGTAGAGGAGTTCTGGGTCGTCTAGGATTTTGCGGCATAATCTTGTGACTAACTGTGAATCTCTATTGTTATGATACATTATGGTGCTGGTCAGTGGGTTGGATGTAGGTGCCATTTGAGGCAGTAGGTTTTCAGTACTTCCAGGTCTCCATTCAATGTTTTGTCGAGGTCATTAAAATTTTCACATTGATATTAGATGGCCAAGTCGTCATTTTGTGTCTGGCCTGACGGCAATATATAGTTTGAAGAGAATGGGTGTTAGTGCCGAACCCTGTGGCAGGCCGTTATTCAGAACAATGATCTTGCTGTTCAAGCTGTGAAAGGAAATCTTGGTTTTGTTGTCTGTTAAGTTTTTGACTAAGGTGTAAGATAGTCTGCATCTGATGATTCTAATTAGCCTACCAGTAGCCCCTCAATCCATACTGTATGGTAAGCTGATGTAAGATCTATGATCAGACCGGTTTTCATCTTGTTTTAGAAGCTTTTCTCAGTGCAGATTGTGAGGAACAGCACTTGATCGCTACAATTTCTACCTGCTCTCGTAACACTCGCTTGGTACGTAGGAAGGTTGACTTCGATGTATACAGTTAACCTAGTCAGAAATATTCTCTAAAATAGTTTGTATGAGGTTCACAGCTTGATATTGTTCTGAAATTCTTTGGGTTTTAGCACAGCTATGACTCCTGCTTCTTTCCAGACCTTAGGGATTGTGACTGTTCAGAGGCATTCTGCGCAGAGTTTGGCCAATCACCTTCCTCCCAAAGTTCCTAGTTCCTTCAAGAATTCTGGTAGGATCTCGTCAGGCTTATCAGCTTTTCCTACTTTCATCAGCTTAAAGGCCTGGATAATCTCTTCTGTTTCAACTTCTTTCACAATGTCCGTCTTGACTGAATTATTAAGTAAACTATTTTTCAGGGTACTTGAAATCTCTTTCTTGGCTACATACGTGATCATCTGACAATAACCGTCGATGATGATAGAGACTACAAATACTGAACGATGAGTTGAAAGAGTAGACCTTGACTGTACATATAATTCAGTTAAAGTCTCGACAGTTACTGATAAAATAATGAGTAGTTATGCATTACTTGTAACACAGTACCATAATGACTTTTTATTTCTATTTGTGGCCCGCCCACATGGCCGAGGTTGCTAATGTCTGCGGAAGAAGACGTTAAACTCAGCGGCCCCCTTGGTGCTATTCAAGAGGAGTAGGCTATGTTTCACCCTCTCCCTTCTCTCTTCAGCATCACACAACACTGCCCTACACAGCATCCACTAAACTCAGCTACACTCCACAAGTACGCTTACTACACAACTCTCGCATAGCAGCAAGGAAAGTGATCAGCGCGAGCGGAGGGAGAACACCCTTTCCGACAGCTGGCTGAACCCCCTCCGTGCGATTACTCAGCCAACAATGCCGTACGACATTTGCATTTATATTTCAGTTTGTGATTCGCAACTGTTTCATAGATATAACCATCAAGGCCGAAACTGAAACTTTTCTTTTGTTTCCACAACGATCTGTGATCCTGGATCGCCAAAACAGACAAGTGCACGACATTGCAGGATCATCAGTTAAATGCAGGATGGAGCTTATAAACTATACGCTAAACCTGCAGTCGGTGTGGCCCAGCGGTTCTAGGCACTTCAGTCCGGAACCGCGCTGCTGCTATGGTCACAGTTTCGAATCCTGCCTCGGGCATGGATGTGTGTGATGTCCTTAGGTTAGTTAGGTTTAAGTAGTTCTAAGTTCTAGGGGACTGATGACCTCAGATGTTAAGTCCCATAGTGCTCAGAGCCATTTGAACCTGCAGTCAGTTATGGCAATACTAAGATAGTTCACATTTACAACGCATTCTCGTTGCCTTTTAAATCCTGTTATGAATATGATGATTAACTCTTGATCAGCTAAACAGAACGTCATAATTCATGTTGCACAATTCACTGGTGTGTAAGTATACCCTCTGGTGATGATCCAAGATCGCAGCTAGTTGCAGAAATAAACATCAGCAGAAGATGTAAGTTGTATAATTAATCTGTGATAGCACCCACCTCCATAGACGAGGTCGCTGTTGTATGGGTGACCGGTGGCACTCTAGATGGAATCAGCTAGTTTGAATCCTAGAGGAGGAAGAAATTTTCACCACCAGCATGTGGCCAGCAAGGGAAGGCGACATCGCTTGTTAAAATATTCGCAATGTAAAATAACATGTTTCATGTAGAAATTATATTTCAGTCCCTTATAATCCTGTTGGGCAATATTGTTTAAAAATAAAAATATTTTCTCTTTCTTCTGCCTCTTTCCAAAGTAGTGAAGCCTTGGAAAGTACTTGTAATATGTACAAGTACTGTTATGTACATAAAGCAGAATGTTATGTATATATGTCTGGGATCTCCTCCCAAACCACTGGGTCGAGTTCAGCTAAATTTGGCACAGAAACAGCATGCCTCATGAGTGTCAGCATGATGTGGTTCATAGCCTGCTATCTCCTCTATGAGCAGAGAAACGGGCAAAAACCTGTTTTTTCCAGCCCCTGGCACATAGGCTGGCCTGCATATAGGCTTGTTATGTGGGAACAGTATCAACCTGCTTTACAGGGCAGCCTACATGTCAGGGGCAAGAATTGGTTTTTCCGGTCCCCAACATGCAGGCTGCCCTCCATGGCAAATCGCTTGTGTTGTAGTAGTACCAGCCTGCTTTATCAACCTGCTTTGCATGGCAGCCTGTACTTCAGTAGCAAACAAATGATGGTCAGTCCCCTGATGTGTAATGTGCCCTGTGCGGTAGGTGTGTTGCAGGTGTAGCATCGGTCTGCTTTACTGTATTGCAGGAGCTACATGTGCCAATGTGTATGGCTTGGGACAGGTTGAGTTGGGTAGAGGACAGATGTACAGAGCGAGGGGGAAGAGGATATGGACTGAGAGGGGGGGGAGAGAAATGAAGAGACAGAGAGAGTGAGGAGGCAGAGATAGACAGAGTTGGGAGAATGAGGAGGACAGACACAGGAAGGAAGAGGTGGACCCACATAGGGTGAGAAGGAGGTGTGCTCAATATATGTGTCAAACACATACACGGTCGAAACTGCAGGGAACAGGCTACTTCTCTTTATAGTGCAACTGCAGTAGCTAGTGGTCCCTGCAACCCTCTCAAGCAATTTTTGCTTCCTCGTTTGCCTCTTCCAATTAAAATTAGATGAGGTTGCATATCATTTGTGCCTGACTTTATTTTATTTTTTTTTCATTTATTTGCAACATGCTCTGTATAATACTTGTAATACTACATTATGTATTATGAGTGTGTGTGTATGTGTGTGTGTGAGTGTTTGTTTGTGTGTGTGTGTGTGTGTGTGTGTGTGTGTGTGTGTGTGTGTGTGTGTATGTGTGTGTGTGTGTACTATAATATTTCTGTTGTGTGCTGATGATGATGATTGGGGTGAGAGAAGGGAAAGGGTGAAACCCAGTGCCACCACATAGCCTACTCCTTTCGAATAGCGCCAAAGGGATAGCCAAACTTATCCCCATCTGACAGATGAATCACCATTAACAGTGTCACATTCCCTCACTTCATGAGACACTATAGACAGGTTTCGTATTTAAACCAGGACATTAGCCCAAAGTCTGATGACCAGGAAGTTCACACTACTAGCTCACCTTCCTTACCAGCCAAATGCTGGCAGTGACAACTTTTTCCACCACCAGGATTTGAACCGACTTACCCCTGGAACAAGTGCCACCACAGAAAGGTGTGGCAGTGACCTCGGCCACAGTGGCAGATTCTTGGGCCAGATTATGAAGAACCTTCCGTGCAACTAAGGTGTGTGAAGACTGTGTTGCTGCCTTCCTCTCCTTTTCTTGTATCTCTACAGGATTGGCATTGCTATACAGTTCGTGACAGTTGGTGGCCACATGCCCCTCCTAACGCCACCACTCTCCCTGGGACGGATTTCATGTACCCCATCTGTATGCGCCCAGAGTAAATCGCTTGTGCAAGGGTGAGAATATTTTCGAAATATTTGCGTTGTGTGGATCTGTGTCACAGCACAGGTACTTAGTTGTATGCGGGAAACTATCTGAAAACCACATCCAGGCTGGCCGACTCACCAGCCCTAGTTGTTAATCCGCGAGTCAGATGATTCCCGAGTAGGTTTGTCTCCCCAGATGTTGGAAGCAGCATTTCAATGCTCTCAGCTACCTGAGCGATCAAAGATTGTGCTGCCATGCTATGATGTAATGAGATAGAAATGGCAGCGACCGAAGTCTGCAGCTCGGCAGGTGACAATCAGCTGGGGCGGTCGCCTCTTTGGAATAGCTGAATGCTCACGACTAGAATGCGTTTCAGCGCTGGTGCCACGTTATCTTGCGTGAACTCTAAGTAGGGTAAGGTTAGTTGTACCACATCCTAAGTCGTATTCCAGTAATATCTGATCGCACGTTTATAAAATATATCAGGTTTTATAAAACTGAACTAAATAGAGGTGTAAGCACTCAAAAACAAGTAAGTGAACCGCTGGCTATCCTGACAGACAAACAACTAACAAATAAGTTTGACTGTTTTTGTTACACCGTCTCATTCATTCGTAAGCAATTTCCGGAAATAATGTGATGATAAATGAATCGTTTTATATCATGTCTATTTTCGTAGTACTCTGCCATTCATTAAAGCATAATCAAACTGCAGAAAACTTTGAGGTTATGTCTGTAGTTCTGGTTTGAAACGGTAGAGGTCTCATTGCCTAAGTCGGAACTGTAGGGAATTCGTTAATCGTACCATTACGACTTAGGCGTTGATGGAAATTACATAGCAATTAAAAATTGGTTCAAATGGCTCTGAGCACTATGGGACTTAGCTGCTGAGGTCATCAGTCCCCTGTAACTTAGAACTACTTAAACCTAACTAACCTAAGGACATCACACGCATCCATGCCCGAGGCAAGATTCGAACCTGCGACCGTAGCGGTCGCGCGGTTCCAGACTGTAGCGCCTAGAACCACTCGGCCATCCCGGTCGGCCCATAGCAATTAAAAATTATTTGTTTCAGCTGATTAACATGACGAAGAGAGCGAATAATAAGTGGAAGGAGGAGGATATGGACGAAGCTTTTGTCTGCTCAAAAATCAGAATGGTGAAATTGGATTTAATGAAACGTGTAGAAGATATAATATACTAAAGCTTGCACTGCATTTGAAGGGTTAAAATAAAACATCAAAAATTGGAAGACCTAATGATATGACAGCAGAAAGACAAGATGAATTAGCACAGCATATAGTTAATTTAAGAGTCTAGTTTTTTCAGAGCAATTATTACTCAATTAAAGAAACTTGCCTACCAACTTCCCGAGAAATGTCATCTAGCGCATCGCTTCAATAAAGAAGGAAACGTAGCAGGTAAAAAATGGTATTACAGGAATATTAAAAATCATCCCACTTCGTCCTTTCGAGTTCCTGAAACAATATTGATAGCACGAGAGGGGGGGGGGGGGTTAAAAAATATTGTGATAATAAGTTTTTTGATAAATATGAGGAAATACCAGATGAACGTAAGTTTACTGATGACCAAATACGTAACGTGGATGAAATCCCATAATCCATAGTTCACAAACCGTGTACAGCAATTTCTCGAAAAACAAACAACAGATAGTCGCAATCATAAGTGGAGAAAGAGGTCTTACAATGACATGCGTACGTGCAATGAATGCAGCAGACGAATTCATGCCTCCGATGTTAATATTTAAGTGCAGCAAAGTGAATCAGGCCCTAAAAAGAGGAGCTCCACCAAATACAGCATTTGGCTGCTTGAAAAATGTATGGATTACATCAGAACGGTTTGTCCGGTAGTTTGAACATTTCATATAACGCCCAAAAGTAGAAAAAATGATCAGAAACAAATTTTGCTTGTACTGGGTGAACATAGTAGACACACCAAAAATTTAGAGCCCATTCAGCTGGCTCATGGTTGTGAAATTATCATGGTGTCATTTCCTGTTCAAACGAGTCATCGTCTACAACCATTGGACAGATCATTCTTTAAAATAGTAAAAACTGGCTACAGTGAAGTGGCATCTTCGTGGCTACCTTCACATCATGGAATGTCATAAAATAAACTGACATTGCAGAACTCCTGACTAATGCATTCTAAGAACAGTTTGCATGGACACAGCACTAAGCAGTTTTCAGGCAGCAGGTCTGTGGCCATGTGATCGAAATTTCGCCAAAGATGAGAACTTTGTAGCTATTATGTACATACTATTGATCAATCAGACCAAAAATCGGCCCATGAAACTGAAGCGACAATGCGAAACTCTGGTAGGCCGCCTAACGTTGCAAAATCATTTAATGATCAATGCGGACTTTCTACAATGTCTCAAGAATGTGGATCCGAAAACAATATCGCAGATGTTGCCGAAATGAACAGCCAATAAATAAAGTCTTAGTTGAACACTTTACGTTCCATACCGTGTATAACAACAGTAATCAAGAAAAATACGTAACGACCAAAGCCAGTAATGGAATTAACATCAAGTCCAAACACAAAGGAAACAGAAGCCAAAGAAAAGGCAAATAAAAAGAACATACTCTTTGCACAGGCCTGTCAAAAAGAGACAGATAGTTGAAGACTTTAAAAGGAATGAAAAAAAATTAAGGACAGAGTAGTTACGTCAACTATGAAAGGAAGATTGAGAAGATGACATGATTCAGTGTACAAAATGTAAAGTTTGGGTATGTGACATACGCGCTAGGCGTGAAAAGGAAAATTAAGAGATATTTCTGTGAAATCTATGTTTAAATAAGTCAGTTTACGATATGCCAATTTAAACAATTTAATTTGTTGAGAATTTATATTTTGTTTCTTTTGTGTGATTTCATTACGTGTAGCTGTGGAAGTAACATAACGTTTAAAGTTTTTAATTTGTTATTGTGATGTTTTGTTCCATTATTCTATGGATCTATTACGTCGTCGCTGACTTCGTATCCTAAGTGCGACTTAGGCTATAGGGAGTACGGATTAGGAAACTTGGCGCTTTCCACCGTACCGAAGGTATAGCTTTGAAAAAAAGGTTGAAAACCCATTTTGAGGAACTAATTTTTAATTTATAGCTTAAAAAATAAATATCCAGTTTACGCAAAGCAAGTTGTGTTATTTACACTGAAGAGCCAACGAAACTGGTACACCAGGCTAATATCGTGTAGGACCCCCACGATTACGCAGAAGTGCCCCAACCCGACCTGGCATGAACTCGACTAATGTCTGAAGTAATGCTGGACGGAATTGACGCCATGAATCCCTCAGTGCTGTCCATAAATCCGTAAGAGTACGAGAGGGTGGATATCTCTTCTGAACAGCATGTTGCAAGTCATCCCATATATGCTCAATAGCGTTCATGTCTGGGGAGTTTTGTGGCCATCGCAAGTGTTAAAACTCAGTAGAGTGTTCCTGGAGACACTCTGTAGCAATTCTGGACGTGTGGGGTGTCCCATTGTCCTGCTGGAATTGCCCAAGTCCGTAGAAATGCACTATGGACATGAGTGGATGCAGGTGATCAGACAGGATGCTTACGTATGTCTTACCTGTCAGAATCGTATTTAGACGTGTCAGGGGCCCTATATTACTCAAAGTACACACGCCCCACACCATTACAGAGCCTCCACCATCTTGAACAGTCCCCTGCTGACATGCAGGGTCCATGGATTCGTGAGGTTGTCTCCATACCCGTATACGTCCATCCGCTCAATACAATCTGAAACGAGACTCGTCCAACCAGACAACATGTTTCCAGTCATAAACAGTCAAATGTCGGTGTTGACGGGCCCACGCGAGGCGTAAAGCTTTGTGTCGTGCAGTCATCAAGAGTACAGGAGTGGGCCTTCGGCTCCGAAAGCCCATATCGACGATGTTTTGTTTGAATGGTTCGCACGCCAAGGCTTGTTGATGACCGAGCATTGAAATCTGCAGCAGCTTGCGGAAGGGTTGCACTTCTGTCACGTTGAACGATTCTCTCAGGCATCGCTGGTCCCGTTCTTACAGGATCTTTTTCCGGCCGCAGCGATGTCGGAGATTTGATGATTTACCGGATTCCTGATATTCACGGTACACTCTACATCTACACCTACATATATACTCCGCTAGCCACCAAGCGGTGTGTGGAGGAGGGCAAAAGTCATATTTCCCCCCTTCTGTTACACTCGCGGATCGCGTGAGGGAAAAACGAGTGTCTGAACGCCTCAGTACGAGCTCTTATTTCCCTTATCTTTGAATGGTGATCATTACGCGATTTGAAAGTTGTTGGTAATAATATATGCTCTACATATGTTATTGCCGCTCTTCTTTGGACCTTCTTAATCTCTTGAATCAGACCCAACTGCTAAGGGTCCCACACAGACGAACAATACCCAAGACTGGACGAACTAACGTGTTGTAAGCTATTTCCCTTGTTGAAGGAATGCATCGCTTCAGGATTCTACCAATCTAGAGTTCGCCTTACCCGTTACTTGTGTAATCTGATCATTCCATTTGAGATCATTTCGAATAGTCACGCCCACATACTTGACTGATGTTGCCGCTTCCAAAGACTGATCATTTATTTTGTACTCATACATTAATGGGGATTTTTGCCTTGTTATACGCAGTAGTTTACGCTTAATAATATTGAGAGATAACTGCCAGTCATTACACCACGCATTTATTTTCTGCAAATCCTCATTGATTTGTTCACAACTTTCGTGTGATACTACTTTCCTGTAGACTACAGCTTCATCGGCAAACAGTCTAAGGTCGCTGTCGATACCATCAACCAAATCATTTATGTAAATCGTAAAAAGCAGAGGACCAATTACGCTGCCCTGGGGCACACCTGAAGTTACTCTTGTTTCTGTTGAAGTTACCCCGTTCAGGACGACATACTGCTCCCTGTCTGTTAGAAAACTTTCTATCCCACCGCGTATTTCATTGGATAGACCGTAAGCGCGCACTTTTTGTAGCAAGCGACAGCGAGGAACTGAGTCGAACGCCTTTCTAAAGTCGAGAAATATGGCATCAACCTGGGAGCCGGTATCTACAGCCTGTTGTATATCATGCACAAAGAGGACCAGCTGTGTCTCGCATGACCGCTGTTTCCTAAAACCTTGCTGGTATCTGCAGATATGCTTCTCAGAGTCTAGAAAGGTCATTATGTCTGAACACAAAATATGTTCCATGATTCTACAAAAAATCGATGTCAGTGAAATTGGCTGGTAATTATGTGCATCCTATTTTGTGCCCTTTTTATAGATTGCTATGACCTGGGCTTTGTTCCAGTCCAGTGGAACTTTCCGCCGTTCCAATGATCTCTGATAGATGACGGATAAGAATGGTGCTATATTCGTAGCATAGTCAACATAAAATCTTACGGGGATACCGTCTGGGCCAGATGCCTTTCTGGCGTTTAAGGATCTTAAGTGCTTTACAATCCCAGATACACTAAACACTATGTCAGCCATCCTTTCGTTTGTTCGCTAATTGAAAGGGGGAATGGTGCTGCAGTCCTCTATCGTAAAAGAGTTTTTGAAAGCTAGGTTTAGAATTTCGGCCCACTGTTTATGATCGTCAGTTACATTATCCGTACGGTCAGCAAGAGAAGGTATTGATTTATTTGTAGCGTTCATAGATTTTACGAACCACCAAAATTTTTTGGGGTTATTTTTAGAATCTGCAGATAAAATATTGCTTTCAAATTCGTTAAAAGAGCCTCTCATTGTCCTTCTGACAGCTGCTTTCATTTCGCATAATTTCTGTTTGTCAGCGGGGCAGTGACTATGCTCAAAACGACTGTGCAAAATTCTCTGCTTTCTCAGCAACTTCCTAATATGTTTGTTGTACCAAGGAGGATCCTTTCCCTCCCATATAGTTTTGCTATGCACGTATTTCTCTAGCACATGGTGGACAATACCTTTAAATTCCGACCAAAGATGCTCAATATCTTTGTGTCCCGCGGTGAATGCTTGGAGCTGACTATGAAGATATTCATTAATGACACTTTTATTTGCTTTCCCAAACAAGAAAACTCTACACTGTTTCTTCGGTATTATTATTATTGACTTTTTTTTCTCAGACTTAAGTCTGGTTAAAAATGGAACGTGACGCGGACCTCGGTCAAGCGTGACTTCCTTGTAACTGTATGGTATATGTTATATTGCATTTAGGAACTTTCGGGTAATTGAACATGTATCAATAATTACAGATTTTTGTAATTGTATATATATGTTTGGATGTAGCTGTATTGCATTGATGTACTGGTGAATATTGTGAGGTATGACTCCTGTAGTTGATAGTATAATTGGGATAATGTCGACTTTATCCTGATGCCACATGTCCTTGACTTCCTCAGCCAGTTGGATGTATTTTTCAATTTTTTCCCCTGTTTTCTTCTGTATATTTGTTGTGTTGGGTATGGATATTTCAATTAGTTGTGTTAATTTCTTCTTTTTATTGGTGAGTATGATGTCAGGTTTGTTATGTGGTGTTGTTTTATCTGTTATAATCGTTCTGTTCCAGTATAATTTGTATTCATCATTCTCCAGTACATTTTGTGGTGTGTACTTGTATGTGGGAACGTGTTGTTTTATTAGTTTATGTTTTATGGCAAGTTGTTGATGTATTATTTTTGCTACATTGTCATGTCTTCTGGGGTATTCTGTATTTGCTAGTATTGTACATCCGCTTGTGATGTGATCTACTGTTTCTATTTGTTGTTTGCAAAGTCTGCATTTATCTGTTGTGGTATTGGGATCTTTAATAATATGCTTGCTGTAATATCTGGTGTTTATTGTTTGATCCTGTATTGCGATCATGAATCCTTCCGTCTCACTGTATATATTGCCTTTCCTTAGCCATGTGTTGGATGCGTCTTGATCGATGTGTGGCTGTGTCAGATGATACGGGTGCTTGCCGTGTAGTGTTTTCTTTTTCCAATTTACTTTCTTTGTATCTGTTGATATTATGTGATCTAAAGGGTTGTAGAAGTGGTTATGAAATTGCAATGGTGTAGCTGATGTATTTATATGAGTGATTGCTTTGTGTATTTTGCTAGTTTCTGCTCGTTCTAGAAAGAATTTTCTTAAATTGTCTACCTGTCCATAATGTAGGTTTTTTATATCTATAAATCCCCTTCCACCTTCCTTTCTGCTTAATGTGAATCTTTCTGTTGCTGAATGTATGTGATGTATTCTATATTTGTGGCATTGTGATCGTGTAAGTGTATTGAGTGCTTCTAGGTCTGTGTCACTCCATTTCACTACTCCAAATGAGTAGGTCAATACTGGTATAGCATAAGTATTTATAGCTTTTGTCTTGTTTCTTGCTGTCAATTCTGTTTTCAGTATTTTTGTTAGTCTTTGTCTATATTTTTCTTTTAGTTCTTCTTTAATATTTGTATTATCTATTCCTATTTTTTGTCTGTATCCTAGGTATTTATAGGCATCTGTTTTTTCCATCGCTTCTATGCAGTCGCTGTGGTTATCCAATATGTAATCTTCTTGTTTAGTGTGTTTTCCCTTGACTATGCTATTTTTCTTACATTTGTCTGTTCCAAAAGCCATATTTATATCATTGCTGAATACTTCTGTTATCTTTAGTAATTGGTTGAGTTGTTGATTTGTTGCTGCCAGTAGTTTTAGATCATCCATGTATAGCAAATGTGTGATTTTGTGTGGATATGTTCCAGTAATATTGTATCCATAATTTGTATTATTTAGCATGTTGGATAGTGGGTTCAGAGCAAGACAGAACCAGAAAGGACTTAATGAGTCTCCTTGGTATATTCCACGCTTAATCTGTATTGGCTGTGATGTGATGCTATCTGAGTTTGTTTGGATATTAAGTGTGGTTTTCCAGTTTTTCATTACTGTGTTTAGAAAGTGTATCAATTTAGGATCTACTTTGTATATTTCCAAAATCTGTAGTAACCATGAGTGGGGTACACTATCAAAGGCTTTTTGGTAATCAATGTATGCGTAGTGTAGGGACCTTTGTTTAGTTTTAGCTTGATATGTCACCTCTGTATCAATTATCAGTTGCTCTTTACATCCTCGTGCTCCTTTGCAGCAGCCTTTTTGTTCTTCATTTATAATTTTGTTCTGTGTTGTATGTGTCATTAATTTCTGTGTGATGACTGAAGTTAATATTTTGTATATTGTTGGTAGGCATGTTATGGGGCGATATTTAGCTGGGTTTGCTGTGTCTGCTTGATCTTTAGGTTTCAGATAGGTTATTCCATGTGCAAGTGTATCAGGGAATGTGTATGGGTCTGCAATGTAACTGTTAAATAACTTAGTTAGATGTGAATGTGTTGAGGTGAACTTCTTTAGCCAGTAATTTGCTATTTTATCATTTCCAGGGGCTTTCCAATTGTGTGTAGAATTAATTGCTCGGGTGACTTCATGTTGCAAAATTATCACTTCAGGCATTTGTGGTATCATCTTGTATGTGTCTGTTTCTGCTTGTATCCACCGTGCATGCCTGTTATGTTGTACCGGGTTTGACCATATGCTGCTCCAGAAGTGTTCCATGTCTGTTATGTTTGGTGGATTGTCTATTTTAATGTGTGTGTTATCCATTGTTTGGTAACATCTCTTTTGGTTTGTGTTGAATGTTTGGTTTTGTTTCCTTCTATTTTCACTTTTTTTGTATCTTCTAAGTCGTTTGGCCAATGCTTGCAATTTCTGCTTTTTTTCATCTAATTGCTCTATTGCTTCTTGTTGTGAGATTTTACCTAACCTTTTTCGTTTTTTGTCTGATATTTCATTTCTTATAAATTGTGTTAGCTGTCCGATGTCTTTTCTCAGTTTTTCTATTCTGATCTGTAACCTGTGTTGCCATGCTGGTTTTGTGCGTTTCTTCTGTGTGTTGGTTTGTTCTGATCTCTGCCTAGTGTGTATATTTAGTGTAGTGAGTGCTCCTATATAAACCAGTAGTTGTAACTCTTCCATAGTTGTGTTTTCATTTATTTTGTTGTGTATGATTGTGTTGATAGTTTTTATTGTTGTTTCGACTTGTGGGTTATTTGGCGGTCTATGCAAGAATGGTCTAATGTCTGTATTTGTGTCTTTGTATTCTATATATGTCAGCTGAAATTTCTCTTCTATATCTAACACGTGTGTCTCTTCGTGTTCTATTTGTGCTTGTTCTGGTGGCTGTCTTAAGATTTCGTTTTCCTCTGATTGTTTAATTGATGCGTGTTGGTCTTTGTTTGTTTGCTCTGGGATGTTTGAGTCCATTACTGTGTTTTCTTCTTCTTCTGATTGCACATTATTTTGTTCCAGTATTTGTTGTACTTGTTGTTTGATGTTTTCTAATTCTGACTGGGGTATCCTGTTATTTTTGATTATTACACGGATCTGATCAGCTAGTCGTTGTTCTGTTAAAAATTTTAATTCCGGGTATCTGGTAATAAATGTTGTGTATACTTGTGATCTGTATCCAGTTGTGTTGGTTCCTAGGTTTGTTGCTTGGTAATAACAGAACATGAGGTGTCGATTTACTTCATCTGACCATCTCATCCTCTGTCTTTGTTTTCCTTCTAGGGTGGTTGCAGGAAGCATATCCTGCAAAACACCTCTATTCGGATTTAAATCATTTTCCATGTGGCTAGCAGTGTCGTTACCATTGTGGGCGGGCATAGGGTTCAAGCGTCGTCCCCGACCATGACGGCGCTTGTCCGAGGCTTCTTTAGTTCTGTCCTGAACCAAGTAATCACACTAAAAGGGGGGTTAGCCCTATTAGTGGTTTGTTCTTTTCGTCGCCTTTTACGACTGGCAGAACATTATTATTATTATTATTATTATTATTATTATTATTATTATTATTTTGCAACTTCCACTGACATAGAAGCCACAACGACATTATGGTCGCTAATACCTTCCTCTAGATTAACCTCCTCAGAAAGATCAGGTCTGTTTGTCACCAAGATATCTAATATGTTCCCATCTCGTGTTGGTTTTCTAACCAACTAAAAATGGTTCAAATGGCTCTGAGCACTATGGGACTCAACATCTTAGGTCATAAGTCCCCTAGAACTTAGAACTACTTAAACCTAACTAACCTAAGGACATCACACACACCCATGCCCGAGGCAGGATTCGAACCTGCGACCGTAGCAGTCCCGCGGTTCCGGACTGCAGCGCCAGAACCGCTAGACCACCGCGGCCGGCCTTCTAACCAACTGCTCAAGGTTGTATGTTGAGAGCGCTCCTAGAATAACTTCACAAGAATCTTTGCTTCTGCCCCCTGTGATAAACGTGTAATTTTTCCAGTCAATGGATGCTAGATTAAAGTCTCCACCTATAACTAATGGATAATTTGAAATTGCACTCGTGAAATGGTCGTGCGGGAAAATGCCCACTTCACTGCTAACTCGAAGATGCTGTGTCGCATCGCTCGTGCGCCGACTACAACACCACGTTCAGACTCATTTAAACCTTGATAACCTGCGACTGTAGCAGCAGTAACCGATCTGACAACTGCACCAGACACTTGTTGTCTTATATAGGCGTTGCCGACCGCAGCGCCGTATTCTGCCTGTTTACATATCTCTGTATTTGAATAAGCATGCCTATACCAGTTATTTGGCACTTCAGTGTAAATTACGCTACCTGCAGACGCCAGAAGCTGAAGAACTACCACCTGGACACAACGAGAGCTGGCTTGTGTGGAAATCTTTAAACAGACTACGATCAGGAGTTGGACGATCCAGAACAACCTGAAGAGATGGGGCTTCATAACAGAAGATACGTCCTGTGATTGAGGACAAGAACAAACCACAAGCCACATGCTCCAGTGCCTTTTGTGCCCTACATCCTGCTCGAAGATTGATCTCCTGCAAGCCACTCCAAGCGCCTTGGAGGTTACAAAGTACTGGACACATGTAATATAAATACAATTTATATATATATATATATATATATATATATATATATACAGGGTGTTACAAAAAGGTACGGCCAAACTTTCCGGAAACATTCCTCACACACAAATAAAGAAAAGATGTTATGTGGATATGTGTCCGGAAACTCTTACTTTCCATGTTAGAGCTCATTTTAGTTTCGTCAGTATGTACTGTACTTCCTCGATTCACCGCCAGTTGGCCCAATTGAAGGAAGGTAATGTTGACTTCGGTGCTTGTGTTGACATGCGACTCATTGCTCTACATACTAGCATCAAGCACATCAGTACGTAGCATCAACAGGTTATGTTCATCACGGACGTGGTTTTGCAGTCAGTGCAATGTTTACAAATGCGGAGTTGGCAGATGCCCATTTGATGTATGGATTAGCACGGGGCAATAGCCGTGGCGCGGTACGTTTGTATCGAGACAGATTTCCAGAACGAAGATGTCCCGACAGGAAGACGTTCGAAGCAATTGATCGGCGTCTTAGGGAGCACGGAACATTCCAGCCTATGACTCGCGACTGGGGAAGACCAAGAACGACGAGGACACCTGCGCTGGACGAGGCAATTCTTCATGCAGTTGACGATAACCCTAATGTCAGCGTCAGAGAAGTTGCTGCTGTACAAGGTAACGCTGACCACGTCACTGTATGGAGAGTGCTACGGGAGAACCAGTTGTTTCCGTACCATGTACAGCGTGTGCAGGCACTATCAGCAGCTGATTGGCCTCCACGGGTACACTTCTGCGAATGGTTCATCCAGCAATGTGTCAATCCCCATTTCAGTGCAAATGTTCTTTTTACGGATGAGGCTTCATTCCAACGTGATCAAATTGTCAATTTGCACAGTCAACATGTGTGGGCTGACGAGAATCCGCACGCAATTGTGCAATCACGTCATCAACACAGATTTTCTGTGAACGTTTGGGCAGGCATTGTTGGTGATGTCTTGATTGGGCCCCATGTTCTTCCACCTACGCTCAATGGAGCACGTTATCATGATTTCATACGGGATACTCTACCTGTGCTGCTAGAACATGGGCCTTTACAAGTACGACACAACATGTGGTTCATGCACGATGGAGCTCCTGCACATTTCAGTCGGAGTGCTCGTACGCTTCTCAACAACAGATTCGGTGACCGACGGATTGGTAGAGGCCGGCCGGTGTGGCCGTGCGGTTCTAAGCGCGTCAGTTTGGAACCGCGTGACCGCTACGGTCGCAGGTTCGAATCCTGCCTCGGGCATAGATGTGTGTGATGTCCTTAGGTTAGTTAGGTTTAAGTAGTTCTAAGTTCTAGGGGACTGATGACCTCAGTAGTTAAGTCCCATAGTGGTCAGAGCCATTTTTTTGATTGGTAGAGGCGGACCAATTCCATGGCCTCCACGCTCTGCTGACCTCAACCCTCTTGACTTTCATTTATGGGGGCATTTGAAAGCTCTTGTCTACGCAACGCCGGTACCAAATGTAGAGACTCTTCGCGCCCGTATTGTGGACGGCTGTGATACAATACACCATTCTCCAGGGCTGCATCAGCGCATCAGGGATTCCATGCGACGGAGGGTGGATGCATGTATCCTCGCTAACGGAGGACATTTTGAACATTTCCTGTAACGAAGTGTTTGAAGTCACGCTGGTACGTTCTGTTGCTGTTGTTTCCATTCCATGATTAATGTGATTTGAAGAGAAGTAATAAAATGAGCTCTAACATGGAAAGTAAGCGTTTCCGGACACATGTCCACATAACATATTTTCTTCCTTTGTGTGCGAGGAATGCTTCCTGAAAGTTTGGCCGTACCTTTTTGTAACACCCTATATATATATATATATATATATATATATATATATATATATATATATATATATATATATATACTGTAAATTTGTATGTTTCTGACTCGAGAATAATAAAAAGAACCAAAACAGTAATTCTCCGTTAAGGGAACGACTGTACGGAGAGAGAGGGAAACACGAGTGTGACGCCGGTGCTGTTGTTTCGGCAGGTGGTGCGGTACACGCCCGGCACGGCAGAGGGCCGGCGCGTGGTGGAGTCCCACCTGTCGGCGCCGGCGGACGCGCGCGAGACGCTGGACCGCGCCGTGGTGGTGGCGGGCGAGGCGGGCGCCGAGGCGCAGCTGCAGCAGGCCGCCGCCGGCTACAGCCGCTACCTGCCGCTCAGCGTCGCGGGCGCCGCCTTCCCCGTGCCCGACGCGCTGCGCGGCCGCAACATCACCAGCGTCGTCATCCTCGCGCCGCTCGAGAGCCCGTCCCAGGTCAGCCACAAAGCACCCCGCCACTGGTTCACAAGCGGGCTGCGAAAAGTTACGCTAGGCTGTTTGAGCCGTATCATATTCGTGGGCAGAAATGGCAGTGGGAGTCCCACAGGGTTCTATCTTTGGCGTACAACTGATCTCGGATTACAGGGAGTTCCGAAGTCTTCGTATTAAACGTCTAGGGGTAATAGGTCGCGCCATGGGAAACGACTTTTGTTGGAGACAAAATTCTCGCTAGCGTTTTCCAGTGACATGCTGCTTGTGTGTGAGATGTGTGTTGCCTATCAGGCACGGTCTATCGCGAATCTCTTGCCCAACGTAAAGTCCCGAGCGACTGGAAAAAAGCGCAGGTGACGCCTGTATATAAGGAGGGTAGAAGGACGGATCCTCGAAATTACAGACCAATATTCTTAACATCGGTTTGTTGTAGGATTCTCGAACATATTCCCAGTTCGAATAAAATGAATTTCCTTGAGGCAGAGAAGTTGCTGTCCATGCATCAGCACGGCTTTAGAAAGCATCGCTCCTGCGAAACGCAACTCGCCCATTTTTCACATGATATCTTGCGAACCATGGATGAAGGGTATCAGACGGATGCCATATTCCTTGACTTCCGGAAAGCGTTTGACTCGGTGCCCCACTGCAGACTCCTAACTAAGGTACGAGCGTATGGCATTGGTTCCCAAGTGTGTGAGTGGCTCGAGTAGTCCTCGATGGTGAGTGTTCATCGGAGGTGAGGGTATCATCTGGAGTGCCCCAGGGAAGTGTGGTAGGTCCGCTGTTGTTTTCTATCTACATAAATGATCTTTTGGGTAGGGTGAATAGCAATGTGCGGCTGTTTGCTGATGATGCTGTGGTGTGCGGGAAGGTGTTGTCGTTGAGTGACTGTAGGAGGATACAAGATGACTTGGGCAGGATTTGTGATTGGTGTAAAGAGCGGCAGCTAATTTTAAATATAGATAAATGTAAATTAATGCAGATGAATAGGAAAAAGAATCCTGTAATGTTTGAATACTCCATTACCAGTGTAGCGCTTGACACAGTCACGCCGATTAAATATTTGGACGTAACATTGCAGAGCGATATGAAGTGGGACAGGCATGTAGTGGCGGTTGTGGGGAAGGCGGATAGTCGTCTTCGGTTCATTCGTAGAATTTTGGAAGATGTGGTTCATCTGTAAAGGAGACCGCTTATAAAACACTAATACGACCTATTCTTCAGTACTGCTTGAGCGTTTGGGATACCTATCTGATCGGATTGAGGGAGGACATAGAAGCAATTCTGAGGCGGGCTACTAGATTTGTTACTGGTAGGTTTGATCATCACGCGAGCGTTACGGAAATGCTTCAGGAACTCGGGTGGGAGTCTCTAGAGGAAAGGAGGCCTTCTTTTAGTGAATCGCTACTCAGGAAATTTAGAGAACCAACATTTGAGGCTGACTGCTGTACAATTTTACTGCCGCCAACTTATACTTCGTGGAGAGACCACAAAGATAAGATAAGAGAGATTAGGGCCCGTACAGAGGCATATAGGCAGTCATTTTTCCCTCGTTCTGTTTGGGAGTGGAACAGGGAGAGAAGATGCTAGTTGTGGTACGAGGTACCCTCCGCCACGCACCGTATGGTGGATTGCGGAGTATGTATGTAGATGTAGTAGATGTAGAAGTCAAATGAAAACAGAACACCCGCCACAATGGTGCCTTGGAATCGTTCCATTAAAAAAAATCACTGTTGTATCCTCGTTGCCACTGTAAAGTCTTCTACCATAGGAATCAAGAGAGAGGATGTTGTTCGGTGGCCGGTATCATCTATCTACAACACAACTGCACACGTGTATTAACAGGGTTCTTTATTTACTTTAACAGATAGCAGATACTTTAACAGCGTCCATGTGTTGTGGTTCAAGCTCTTCAATAATTCACGTTAGCCTCACTGCTGGTGAAGTACAAGTCCCGCTATTTACACTAATCTGGTCGCAGTGTACTTATAAAAATGACTTTTTTTAATAATAATAATATCAATATTTATAAATATGTTTGGAGAAAGAGAGAGAGAGAGAGAGAGATTGATTTTTGATTGAGATTTTTACTTTAAGTCGTAACTGGTACCTGAATTTTGGTTGCTGCCTCCTTGAATGATCAGCTTCTGCACCAGTTGTTGACGTATTGCAATTTGGAGCAAGTTATTGTTCTTTAAGGTTTAAAATACGACTCTGTTAGTTACTTGGCCGTATTGCGGACAGCTTTGAGCCCAAGTTTTCGCTGCTTTTCATACCTAAGGGACCACTGTTGTAAGTAAGTAAGATCAAACAGCAATCTGCTTTTCGTGAGAAAAGAATATTGCTTGGCACACAGACTTCCTTCAAACTACACTTCCTGCTACATCAAAATTGGTCAGTGGAGTTCAGCACCATACTATTGTACAAGAACATAATCCAATTACTGTCATTACGAAATTATGAGAGGTTGTTACTTATTGAATGAAAACTATAGAGAATGCATTTCTTTTCCTGTATTTTAGTGAACTTTGTACATTTACAATTCTGTCGCTCGATAGACGGCAACGACAATGAAGTTCAGCCCTTTTCCAAAAACAAGATATTTCTATTCTTCACTTCCAGAAAATTTGCATACATAACTGTTTGGCAACTCTTTCACATACTTTACTCGATTTCATCACTAAAATATCAGTTTTCATTAACTGTAACAACACATCTACATCTACATCTACATTTACATTTATACTCCGCAAGCCACCCAACGGTGTGTGGCGGAGGGCACTTTACGTGCCACTGTCATTACCTCCCTTTCCTGTTCCAGTCGCGTATGGTTCGCAGGAAGAACGACTGTCTGAAAGCCTCTGTGCGCGCTCTAATCTCTCTAATTTTACATTCGTGATCTCCTCGGGAGGTATAAGAAGGGGAAGCAATATATTCGATACCTCATCCAGAAACGCACCCTCTCGAAACCTGGCGAGCAAGCTACACCGCGATGCAGAGCGCCTCTCTTGCAGAGTCTGCCACTGGAGTTTGTTAAACATCTCCGTAACGCTATCACGGTTACCAAATAACCCTGTGACGAAACGCGCCGCTCTTCTTTGGATCTTCTCTATCTCTTCCGTCAACCCGATCTGGTACGGATCCCACACTGATGAGCAATACTCAAGTATAGGTCGAACGAGTGTTTTGTAAGCCACCTCCTTTGTTGATGGACTATATTTTCTAAGGACTCTCCCAATGAATCTCAACCTGGTACCCGCCTTACCAACAAATAATTTTATATGATCATTCCACTTCAAATCGTTCCGCACGCATACTCCCAGATATTTTACAGAAGTAACTGCTACCAGTGTTTGTTCCGCTATCATATAATCATACAATAAAGGATCCTTCTTTCTATGTATTCTCAATACATTACATTTGTCTATGTTAAGGGTCAGTTGCCACTCCCTGCACCAAGTGCCTATCCGCTGCAGATCTTCCTGCATTTCCCTACAATTTTCTAATGCTGCAACTTCTCTGTATACTACAGCATCATCCGCGAAAAGCCGCATGGAACTTCCGACTCTATCTACTAGGTCATTTATATATATTGTGAAAAGCAATGGTCCCATAACACTCCCCTGTGGCACGCCAGAGGTTACTTTAACGTCTGTAGACGTCTCTCCGTTGAGAACAACATGCTGTGTTCTGTTTGCTAAAAACTCTTCAATCCAGCCACACAGCTGGTCTGATATTCCGTAGGCTCTTACTTTGTTTATCAGGCGACAGTGCGGAACTGTATCGAACGCCTTCCGGAAGTCAAGAAAAATAGCATCTACCTGGGAGCCTGTATCTAATATTTTCTGGGTCTCATGAACAAATAGAGCGAGTTGGGTCTCACACGTTCGCTGTTTCCGGAATCCATGTTGATTCCTACATAGTAGATTCTGGGTTTCCAAAAACGACATGATACTCGAGCAAAAAACATGTTCTAAAATTCTACAACAGATCGACGTCAGAGATATAGGTCTATAGTTTTGCGCATCTGCTCGACGACCCTTCTTGAAGACTGGGACTACCTGTGCTCTTTTCCAATCATTTGGAACCTTCCGTTCCTCTAGAGACTTGCGGTACACGGCTGTTAGAAGGGGGGCAAGTTCTTTCGCGTACTCTGTGTAGAATCGAATTGGTATCCCGTCAGGTCCAGTGGACTTTCCTCTGTTGAGTGATTTCAGTTGCTTTTCTATTCCTTGGACACTTATTTCGATGTTCTGAGCGACGGCCTAACAACACGTCTTCGTTCCACAAGATACCGATTAACTGTTTTTTTAATAAAATCAATTGTTTTCTTTTTTAGAGTCCATACTCAAAGATTCTCTAATACTATCGTTGCGGGGATTGCGCGCTAAAGAGTTTCTTGCTGTCCAGCTGCGCTTTTTTCTTTTAAATCACATTTACATTTACGGTAGTTACATACACTCCTGGAAATTGAAATAAGAACACCGTGAATTCATTGTCCCAGGAAGGGGAAACTTTATTGACACATTCCTGGGGTCAGATACATCACATGATCACACTGACAGAACCACAGGCACATAGACACAGGCAACAGAGCATGCACAATGTCGGCACTAGTACAGTGTATATCCACCTTTCGCAGCAATGCAGGCTGCTATTCTCCCATGGAGACGATCGTAGAGATGCTGGATGTAGTCCTGTGGAACGGCTTGCCATGCCATTTCCACCTGGCGCCTCAGTTGGACCAGCGTTCGTGCTGGACGTGCAGACCGCGTGAGTCGACGCTTCATCCAGTCCCAAACATGCTCAATGGGGGACACATCCGGAGATCTTGCTGGCCAGGGTAGTTGACTTACACCTTCTAGAGCACGTTGGGTGGCACGGGATACATGCGGACGTGCATTGTCCTGTTGGAACAGCAAGTTCCCTTGCCGGTCTAGGAATGGTAGAACGATGGGTTCGATGACGGTTTGGATGTACCGTGCACTATTCAGTGTCCCCTCGACGATCACCAGTGGTGTACGGCCAGTGTAGGAGATCGCTCCCCACACCATGATGCCGGGTGTTGGCCCTGTGTGCCTCGGTCGTATGCAGTCCTGATTGTGGCGCTCACCTGCACGGCGCCAAACACGCATACGACCATCATTGGCACCAAGGCAGAAGCGACTCTCATCGCTGAAGACGACACGTCTCCATTCGTCCCTCCATTCACGCCTGTCGCGACACCACTGGAGGCGGGCTACACGATGTTGGGGCGTGAGCGAAAGACGGCCTAACGGTGTGCGGGACCGTAGCCTAGCTTCATGGAGACGGTTGCGAATGGTCCTCGCCGATACCCCAGGAGCAACAGTGTCCCTAATTTGCTGGGAAGTGGCGGTGCGGTCCCCTACGGCACTGCGTAGGATCCTACGGTCTTGGCGTGCATCCGTGCGTCGCTGCGGTCCGGTCCCAGGTCGACGGGCACGTGCACCTTCCGCCGACCACTGGCGACACCATCGATGTACTGTGTAGACCTCACGCCCCACGTGTTGAGCAATTCGGCGGTACGTCCACCCGGCCTCCCGCATGCCCACTATAAGCCCTCGCTCAAAGTCCGTCAACTGCACATACGGTTCACGTCCACGCTGTCGCGGCATGCTACCAGTGTTAAAGACTGCGATGGAGCTCCGTATGCCACGGCAAACTGGCTGACACTGACGGCGGCGGTGCACAAATGCTGCGCAGCTAGCGCCATTCGACGGCCAACACCGCGGTTCCTGGTGTGTCCGCTGTGCCGTGCGTGTGATCATTGCCTGTACAGCCCTCTCGCAGTGTCCGGATCAAGTATGGTGGGTCTGACACACCGGTGTCAATGTGTTCTTTTTTCCATTTCCAGGAGTGTACATTACTGAGCTTCTCAGAATAAAATCAGGCACAAATTAGTTAAAGAAACAAAAGCAGTGAGGCACACATAACATAACATACTGACAGATCCCAACTTGGAGTGTGCGTTAGTGCACCAGTGACTGAGTGGCTGGGGTACTGACTGAGACTGAGCTATTGCCTGAGACTGAGCCCCCCAGTCAGCGGCGGCGATCTAAATACTTGCGGTCGAGAGGGCGTTGGCGGCACGTTGCTTGTGAGTCTGTCTTTGGCTCTCTCCTGATAGGCGCGCTTCATCCGGCGACTACCATCGATCTTCTTGCTACATTTTTGCCGACCGGTGCGCTGGCAGCAGCTTACGCCAGCACTATCACCACAAATGTTAAGACATATATCCCACAAGGAGACAATATGATCAATTCCTCTTTCATAGAACGTTGTCAGCTACTAAAACCGACGTCTGTGCATGTCCTTCTTAGTGTCGCCAGTGTGAAAATCACACTGAAAGATCCTGGCTGAACAGATGATGTTTCAATATTTCGCAAACAAATCGCCAAAGTGTAGCCTTCGTCCGATTGGCATTGAGGAACGAGCGTTAGCAACAAGATGATTCCATCTGACAGCATTCCTGAGCATTTATACATTATGACACGTAGCAGTTTTGCATAGTGTCTTTGTAGCACTATGCATTGATTGTGGTTCCTTGCTCGAGGAACTCGACAACCAGAGGGTGCCTACAGACGAAGAAGGAGGTCATCTTGGCCTTACGTGGTGCCATCACCTCGAGCCCAACGACAAACCCGGTGGAGGAAATACCCCACGTCTCCACCGTCAACGAAATCCAAAGCTGTTCACACAAGTTCCTGTAAGATACACTATAACGCCCGCCGCCACACTGTCAATAGGACGAAGGCAACTCTTCAGCAATTTGGTTGGGAAACACTGCAACATCCTCTGTACAGTCCCGGTCTTTCATTGTGTGAGTTTCACGTCTTTGGCAACCTGAAGACAGACATGTTGGACGTCAGTTTCAGTCGGACAAGGAAGTGAAAGAGATGGTGTGGTTGTGGATCTGTCAACAGGCAACCGCGTTCTTCAAAACAGAAATTGATCGTCTCGTCTCCAAGTGGAATAAATATATTAACGCATGTGGCGATCACTTTTCAATAGAACCGTCCCATGGTCCCGTAGTGGTGCATCGTCGTTTTTCATTTGACTGTTCCTTATATAATACAGTCATCTGCTCTGCATGAGAGGGGGTAGGATGGTCATTCTTGAGGTTTTCTTGTTGGAAATTACTCTATCAGTTTACTGGAGTAGTTAGTATGCAAACGCAGCACAAGTGGTTAGTACAGACTGATAGTTCGAAAAAACCTCGCCATCACATGCTGGCGAATTCAGTAAAACGAAAAGTAGCGTCGCCGGGAGGTATCAGTGAACATATTATCTCCGACAAAAGTTGTTCCCCATGACGTTCTGTCACCCCTAGACGTTTGAAGCAAAACCCTGAAACACCTTCTTTATGTCATGTCTCTGCCATTTTGTTTGAATCAGGAGGCAGAATTAGTCCTGTTTGCAAATGATACAAGTTGCATTATTGTGAAGTCATGCAAAAAACTATGAACAGAGAGAATACTAATATATTTTTTTCTCAAATTTACTGAATGGTTTTGCATGAATGTGCTAGCTTTAAACTACGAAGAAGGGAAACAAGAAAAAAAAGCAGTTCATTCAGTGCCTTAGGTGTCCATATTGATGAGATCTTAAACGGGGAAAACCACTTAGTAGACTTGCTAAAAAGTTTACGTTTGACTACTTTTGGCATAAGAATAATACCCAGTTTTTTGCATGTTTTCATTCACTGATGTCTTGAAGGATAATATTCTAGAGTAACTCCCCCCTCAGACAAAAAGTATTCATTGCACAAAAGAAACTAATTAAAATTATGTGCGTGGTTCACTTCTCTAAAGCTTGCAGACAATTCTCTGATCAGCTGGGAGTACTATCCACAGCCCCACAATACGTTTATTCACTGAAATTTGTTATCAACAATCCATCTGAGTTTGACAATAACAGAGATATTCACAAGTACAAGATTAGAAGAATAAACTATCCGCATTGCCCTTTAATGCAACTAAATTTTTCACAGAAAGGGGTAAACCGAGCGAGGTGGCGCAGTGGCTAGCACACTGGACTCGCATTCGGGAGGACGACGGTTCAATCCTCCGCCCGGCCATCCTGACTTAGGTTTTCCGGGATTTCCCTAAATCGCTCCAGGCAAATGCCGGGGTGGTTCCTTTGAAAGGGCACGGCCGACTTCCTTCCCTGTCCTTCCCTAATCCGATGAGACCGATGATTTCTCTGTCTGGTCTCCTCCCCCAAACATCCCAACCCAACGAACCCAGTAGAAAGGGGTGAAATATTCAGCTGTGTGACTCTTTCACTATCTACTGATGAAAATAAAATATCTGACAGGTAGTATATATATATATATATATATATATATATATATATATATATATATATATATATATATATATATATATTGTTTTGCTGCCTCTACCTATGGGTTTGCAACCCACAACGACTTCAAATACCAAGCATTAGATATTAGATTTTCATATTCCCTCGTTCACTACATGCAAACTATTAGTCCTACAAAAAAAATGAACAGGACCTTTTCGCAGGAGATTTTATGTAGCTAAATTCTCTACTATGATAAGTTTTCGCCAGAGGTCATCGTTTCCGAATTATTCAACAAGAACGTACAAAAGTGACCTTTAAACAGGTTTTTATTGAATAATACGAAAACTGTGGCAACCAGCGAAAACGTATTCCAGAACAAAATCTAACTATTCTTGAGTTTCTCCCGGCATATTTGATAATCAAAATATCCACAGGTGTACTGCCGGTCTACAGCGTCCAACGGGCACAATATTTCGCCGATCATAGATGTCGCCATCATCAGGTGAACTGACGGACTGAGCTCCTGTGAACGTGCCGGTACGGAGATCCGTTCGCTATGGCTGCTCAGGGGGAACTGGGTTCGGTCGCAGCGGCGGCCCATTTAAATACCCTCCGCCCGCGGCGCAGTCCCTCCGCCGTCCGCGCCCCGCGCCACGGTAGCGCGGTGGAACAGATTGCGACGACGTCTGAGATGACGTCGGTGTGATGGCTCTGTCCGCCGTGGTCGTCACAACTATACGTCTGCTCGATTTACTCTTCATTAATCCAATCGCTGGTTCCCAAGCCATGCTAAGATTATAGCCACAGTCACGGTTTATGAGGTCGTCATTGGTGCGAATTTCGATGGCCTCTCTAACAACGCCGTCCCAGTATCTCGACGTCACCTGATGATGGCGACATGTATGATCGCCGAAATATTGTGCCCGTTGGACAATGTAGACCGGCAGTACACCCGTTGATTAAAATCTAACTAAATTAAATTTCCTACAAAAAGGTTCTGTTATTTTTTTCTGTAGGACCAATAGTTTGCACATAGAGAGCAAGAGAATATGAAAATTTCAAACGTGATTTTTGAAGGCGTTGTAGGTTGCATAAAATCTATAGGCAGGGACAGCTGAACCACCCTGTATCACCTATCTTGTACAGGGGCTTAACAGTGGCTAATTGTGTCGTGGAATATGAGTTGGGTTTTGTAACTCAAATATTGTGTGTGTGTGTGTGTGTGTGTGTGTGTGTCTGTATGTGTGTGTGTGTGTGTGTGTGTGTGTGTGTGCGTGTGTGCTCAGAAGAATTTCTCCTGCTTACATTGGTTGAATTACTACGTACAGCTTTCAACGTTCTTTCCATTAGCATTATCCACTCGTTGGCTATATCATCAATTCCACAAAACCTCAGTTTATATTGGATGATACTGTGATTCCCACGGTCAAATTTGTTAGACAGGTCACAGAAAATGCAAACCAGTGTTTTTTCGTTATCTAATGCTTGTAAAATTACCTTCTCAGGTGATTTGCTCTTATGAAACCCACACTGCTATTTACCAAGGACATTATTGTAGGATCCTGTTCTAGAGTACATCGCCTTCTCGGAAATTTTGGAAAATGATGTCACTAGCGAACATATCTCCAGTCACCTCTCTTATTAGGTGGTTTAACAATGGCCTATTGTGCCATGGTATAACTACTGGGTTCTGTTACTTAAGACTTCTTCGAGCTAATCGCATCTGTCCGTGTGATCGTATTTTCGTTATTAGTCGACAACGTGACACAGTCGTAGTGGGGCACCTGACAGCAGGTCTACGCTGCCGGGACGGAGGCTCGTCCAGGTGGTGTGGCTGTGGCTACTGTGCAGCCGGCTGACGCCTCGCCCTGTTTGCAGGAGGAGGGCGCGGCGAGCGCGCGCTCTGACGAGGACCCCCCATCGCTGCCCGCCAGGCTGGCCAAGGTGCTGGCCGTGGCCGACCGCAAGAATATCGACGACTGGCTGGCGGCCGAGAGGCAGCTGCCGTCCACCAAGCAGAGCATCGTGCTGCTCGTCACGCCGCCGTGAGTACCCACACCATATGACCTGCCTCATTCTACACGCTCTCTTTCAAAGATTAACCAAATTCACTAGGTCATACGAGGGTCACTCCAAAAGAAATGCACACTATTTTTTTCCATCTTTTATTCTACATGTTTGAAAGTTTCACAGTGTGTAGATACATCCTTTAGGAACAATATTTTCATTTCTCCACATAATTTCCATCCCTCTCAACTGCCTTACGCCATCTTGGAACCAGTGCCTGTATACCCGCACGGTAAAATTCTGGACCAACCTGTTGGAGCCACTGTTTGGCAGCGTGCACAAGGGAGTCATCATCTTCAAACCTTGTTCCACGAAGAGAGTCTTTCAGTTTCCCAAAGAGATGACAGTCACATGGAGACAGGTCAGGACTGTAAGGCGGGTGTTTCAGTGTTGTCCATCCGAGTTTTGTGATCTCTTCCATGGTTTTTTGACTGACATGTGGCCGTGCATTGTCTTGCAACAGCAAAACATTCTGCTTTTGCCGATGTGGTCGAACACGACTCAGTCGAGTTTGAAGTTTCTTCAGTGTCGTCACATATGCATCAGAATTTATGGTTGTTCCACTTGGCAAGATGTCCACAAGCAAGAGTCCTTCGGAATCGAAAAACACTGTAGCCATAACTTTTCCAGCAAAAGGTGTGGTTTTGATTTTTTTTTTCTTGGGTGCCACTCCATTGATTGTCTCTTCGTCTCTGGTGAAAAATGATGGAGCCATGTTTCATCACCTGTCACAATTCTTCCAAGAAATTCATCTCCAACATTCTCGTACTGTTCCATAAGTTCGCTGAATGCCGTTTTTCTTCTTTCTTTGTGAGCCACTGTCAACATCCTGGGAGTCCACCTGGCACAAAACGTTTTTAACGCCAACACTTTCAGTATTCTGCAAACACTTCCTTCCCCTATCCCATCGTAGCGTGACAATTCGTTCACTGTGATGCGTCTGTCAGCAGTCACCAATTCGTTAACTCTCTGCACATTGTCTGGAGTGTGTGCAGTACGAGGCCTGCCGCTGTGAGGACAATCTTCAATATTGCCGTGCCCGCTTTCATCACGTAACCTACTTGCCCACCGACTAACTGTACTGCGATCGACAGCAGCATCTCCATACACCTTTTTCAACCTCTTGTGGATGTTTCCCACTGTCTCGTTTTCACAGCACAGGAGTTCTATGACAGCACGTTGCTTCTGACGAACGTCAAGTGCAGCAGCCATCTTGAAGACATGCTGTGATGGCGCCACTCACGGTAACAGGTTGAACTAACTTTGAAAACAAGCGGGAAGGATGTTCTACACACTGTAGGCCTTGCAGAATAAAAACAGTATTTTTACAAAAATAGTGTGCATTTGTTTTGGAGTGGCCCTCGTAGGAAGGAAAAATCTAGCAGAGACCATGAAACTTGGTGACGGTGATCGTTCCTCTCTATGACATATTTTTCCCAACGATGGATGGCTTGGCGTAGACTTCGGTTTTACCAGATAGCCTCTTGGCTGTTCAGGAAACGTTCCACCTCGAAAATCACTTTGTCGTCTTTTTGGTAATGGCTGTCACTAGAGTTGTAAAACTTTTTTAGTCATCGCTCGGTCTTCTGATTTGCCTGGTGCGACCCCTCACGAATTCCTTTCCCGTGCCAACCCCTTCATCTCAGAGTAACACTTGCAACGTATGTCTTCAATTGTTTACTGCTTGTATTCCAATCTCCGTCTTCCTCTAAAGCTCTTGCCCTCTACAGCTCCCTCTAGTACCGTGGAAGTTATTCCTTGACATCTTACCAGACGTCCTGTCGTCCTGTCCTTCTTCGAGGCAGTGCCTTCCATATATTCCTTTTCTGATAGATTCTGCACAGAACCCCCTCAGTCCTGATCTTATCAGTCCATCTAAATTTCAACACTCGTCTCTAGCTCCACATCTCAGATGATTCAATTATCTACTGTCCCGGTTTTCCCACAGTCCATGTTTCACTACCATACAATGTCTGCCCCGATAGCTGAGAGGTCAGCGTGATGGATTGCCGTCCTACGGCCCCGGTTCGATTCCCGGCCGGGTCGGGGATTTTCTCCGCTCAGAGACTGGATGGTGTGCTGTCTTCATCATCATTCCATCCCCATCCGGCGCGCAGGTCGCCCAATGTGGTGTCGAATGTAACAAGACCTGCACCAAGGCGGCCGGACCTGGCCCCGGAAGGGGCCTCCCGGCCAATGACGCCAAACGCTCATTTCCATTACTACCATACAATGCTGTGCCCCAAACCTACATTGTCAGAAATTTCTTCCTCAAATTAAGGCCAATGTTTGGTACTAGAAGACTTCTCTTGGCCAAGAATGCCCTTTTTGCCAGTGCTAATCTGCTTTTTATGTCGTCCTTGCTCCGTCTGTCATGGGTTATTATGCTGCCTAGGTATCAGAATTCCTTAATTTCATCTACTTCGTAACCATCAATCCTGATGTTAAGTTTCGCGCTGTTCACACTCTGCTACTTTTCACTACTTTTGTCTTTCTTTGATTTACTCTCACTCTATATTCTGTACTCATCAAACTGTTCATTTAATTCAGCAGATCCTGTAATTCTTCTTTACTTTCACTGAGGACAGCAATGTCATCAGCGAATCTTATCATTGATATCCTCTCACCTTGAATTTTAATTCCACTCTTGAACCTTTCTTTATTTCCATCATTGCCTCTTCTTTTTTTACACACTTTTTAATATGGGCACTTCATTCTTGGTCTTCCACTCTTCTTATTCCCTCTCGGCTCTTGTACATCTTAACTACCATAGGATTCGGTAAGTCAGCATAGATTACGGAAGTTTTCGTAATAGGTATAATCAGTTAAGATCGTAACTGCATTACCTAAACGTTAAGTGTGTTGGTTAACTAATACACTACTGGCCATTAAAATTGCTACACCACGAAGATGACATGCTACAGACGCGAAATTTAACCGACAGGAAGAAGATGCTGTGATATGCAAATGATTAGCTTTTCAGAGCATTCACACAAGGTTGGCGCCGGTGGCGACACCTACAACGTGCTGACATCAGGAAAGTTTCCAACCGATTTCTCATACACAAACAGCAGTTGACCGGCGTTGCCTGGTGAAACGTTGTTGTAATGTCTCGTCTAAGGAGGAGAAATGCATACCATCACGTTTCCGACTTTGATGAAGTTCGGATATTAGCCTATCGCGATTATGCTTAATCGTATAGCGACATTACTGTTCGCGTTGGTCGAGATCCACTGACTGTTAGCAGAGTATGGAATCGGTGGGTTCGGGTGGGTAATACGCAACGCCGTGCTGGATTCCAACGGAATCGTATCACTAGCAGTCGAGATGACAGGCATCTTATCCGCATGGCTGTAATGGATCGTGCAGCCACGTCTCGATCCCTGAGTCAACAGATGGGGACGTTTGCAAGACAACAACCATCTGCACGAACAGTTCGACGACGTTTGCAAGAGCATGGACTATCAGCTCGGAGACCATGGCTGTGGTTACCCTCGACGCTGCATCAGACAGCAGCGCCTGCGATGCTGTACTCAACGATGAACCTGGGTGCACGAATGGCAAAACGTCATTTTTTCGGATGAATCTAGGTTCTGTTTACAGCATCATGATGGTCGCATCCGTGTTTGGCGACATGGCGGTGAACGCATATTGGAAGCGTGTATTCGTCATCGCCATACTGACGTATCACCCGGCGTTATGGTACAGGGTGCCATTGGTTACATGTCTCGGTCACCTCTTGTTCACATTGTCGGCACTTTGAACAGTGGACGTTACATTTCAGATGTGTTACGACCCGTGGCTCTACCCTTCATTCGATCCCTGAAAAACCCTACATTTCACCAGGATGATGCACGACCGCACGTTGCAGGTCCTGTACGGGCCTTTCTGGATACAGAAAATGTTCGATTGCTGCCCTGGCCAGCACATTCTCCAGATCTCTCACCAACTGAAAACGTCTGGTCAATGGTGGCCGAGCACCTGGCTCGTCACAATACGCCAGTCACTACTCTTAATGATCTGTGGTATCGTGTTGAAGCTGCATGGGCAGCTGTACCTGTACACGCCATCCAAGCTCTGTTCGTCTCAATGCCCGGGCGTATCAAGGCCGTTATTACAGCCAGAGGTGGTTGTTCTGGGTACTGATTTCTCAGGATCTGTGCCCCCAAATTGGGTGAAAATGTAATCTCATGTCAGTTCTAGTATAATGTATTTGTCCAATGAATACCCGTTTATCATCTGCATTTCTTCTTGGTGTAGCAATTTTAATGGCCAGTAGTGTATATGATGTAGGGAAGTTGTACTTCCGTCCAGAAAAATAAAAAAGCGCGTAAACTCCCAGTTACACGAAAATGCGCCGGCCGGTGTGGCCGTGCGGTTCTAGGTGCCACAGTCTGGAGCCGAGCGACCGCTTCGGTCGCAGGTTCGAATCCTGCCTCGGGCATGGATGTGTGTGATGTCCTTAGGTTAGTTAGGTTTAAAAAGTTCTAAGTTCTAGCCGACTGATGACCTCAGAAGTTAAGTCGCATAGTGCTCAGAGCCATTTTGAGCCACGAAAATGCGAAACGGAGAGTATCTAAAGCTTAAACATTATTTTGTTCTTGCCATAAACTGTACTTAATTTTGTAGAAAACAAAACTTCACAAAACTGCTAGTCCTTTATTCAGACAAGTCATGCGTATTATTATTGTTATTTCTTTACTTTCTCAGACGTTATGTCTGGTTAAAAATGGAAAGTGACGCGGACCTTGATCAAGCGTCACTTCCTTTTAACTGTACGGTATGTGTTACATTGCATTTAGGAACTTTCGGGTAATTGAACATGTATCAATAATTACGGATTTCTGTAGTTGTATATATAAGTATGGATGTAGCTGTATTGCATTGATGTACTGGTGGATATTGTGTGGTACGACTCCTGTAGTTGATAGTATAATTGGTATAATGTCAACTTTATCCTGATGCCACATGTCCTTGACTTCCTCAGCCAGCTGGATGTATTTTTCAATTTTTTCTCCCGTTTTCTTTTGTATATTTGTTGTATTGGGTATGGATATTTCGATTAGTTGTGTTAATTTCTTCTTTTTATTGGTGAGTATGATGTCAGGTTTGTTATGTGGTGTTGTTTTATCTGTTATAATGGTTCTGTTCCAGTATAATTTGTATTCATCATTCTCCAGTACATTTTGTGGTGCATACTTGTATGTGGGAACGTGTTGTTTTATTAGTTTATATTGTATGGAAAGTTGTTGGTGAATTATTTTTGCTACATTGTCATGTCTTCTGGGGTATTCTGTAGTTGCTAATATGTACATCCGCTTGTCATGTGATCTACTGTTTCTATTTGTCGTTTGCAAAGTCTGCATTTATATGTTGTAGTATTGGGATCTCTAATAATATGCTTGCTGTAATATCTGGTGTTTATTGTTTGATCCTGTATTGCAATCATGAATCCTTCCGTCTCACTGTATATATTGCCTTTTCTTAGCCGTGTGTTGGATGCGTCTTGATCGATGTGTGGCTGTGTTAGATGATACGGGTGCTTGCTATGTAGTGTTTTCTTTTTCCAATTTACTTTCTTCGTATCTGTTGATGTTATGTGATCTAAAGGGTTGTAGAAGTGGTTATGAAGTTGCAGTGGTGTAGCCGATGTATTTATATGAGTGATTGCTTTTTGTATTTTGCTAGTTTCTGCTCGTTTTAGAAAGAATTTTCGTAAATTGTCTACCTGTTCATAATGTACGTTTTTTATGTTGGTGAAACCCCTTCCTCCTTCCTTTCTGCTTAATTTGAATCTTTCTGTTGCTGAATGCATGTGATGTATTCTATATTTGTGGCATTGTGATCGTGTAAGTGTATTGAGTGCTTCTAGGTCTGTGTTACTCCATTTCACTACTCCAAATGAGTAGGTCAATATTGATATATCGTAAGTATTTATAGCTTTTGTCTTGTTTCTTGCTGTCAATTCTGTTTTCAGTATTTTTGTTAGTCTTTGTCTATATTTTTCTTTTAGTTCTTCTTTAATATTTGTATTATCTATTCCCATTTTTTGTCTGTATCCTAGATATTTATAGGCATCTGTTTTTTCCATCGCTTCTATGCAGTCGCTGTGGTTATCCAATATGTAATCTTCTTGTTTAGTGTGTTTTCCCTTGACTATGCTATTTTTCTTACATTTGTCTGTTCCAAAAGCCATATTTATATCATTGCTGAATACTTCTGTTATCTTTAGTAATTGGTTGAGTTGTTGATTTGTTGCTGCCAGTAGTTTTAGATCATCCATGTATAGCAAATGTGTGATTTTGTGTGGGTATGTTCCAGTAATATTGTATCCATAATTTGTATTATTTAGCATTTTGGATAGTGGGTTCAGTGCAAGACAGAACCAGAAAGGACTTAATGAGTCTCCTTGGTATATTCCATGCTTAATCTGTATTGGCTGTGATGTGATATTATTTGAATTTGTTTGGATATTAAGTGTGGTTTTCCAATTTTTCATTACTATGTTTAGGAACTGTATCAATTTAGGATCTACTTTGTATATTTCCAATATTTGTAGTAACCATGAGTGGGGTACACTATCAAAAGCTTTTTGGTAATCAATGTATGTGTAGTGTAGCGACCTTTGTTTAGTTTTAGCTTGATATGTCACCTCTGCATCTATTATCAGTTGCTCTTTACACCCTCGTGCTCCTTTGCAACAGCCTTTTTGTTCTTCATTTATAATTTTGTTCTGTGTTGTATGTGTCATTAATTTCTGTGTAATGACTGAAGTTAATATTTTGTATATTGTTGGTAGGCATGTTATGGGGCGATATTTAGCTAGGTTTGCTGTGTCTGCTCGATCTTTAGGTTTCAGATAAGTTATTCCATGTGTAAGCGTATCAGGGAATGTGTATGGGTCTGCAATGTAACTGTTTAGTTAGATGTGAATGTGTTGAGGTGAACTTCTTTAGCCCGAAATTTGCTATTTTATCTTTTCCAGGGGCTTTCCAATTGTGAGTAGAATTAATTGCTTGGGTGACTTCATGTTGCAAAATTATCACTTCAGGCATTTGTGGTATCATCTTGTATGTGTCTGTTTCTGCTTGTATCCACCATGCATGCCTGTTGTGTTGTACCGGGTTTGACCATATGTTGCTCCAGAAGTGTTCCATGTCTGTTATGTTTGGTGGATTGTCTATTTTAATGTGTGTGTTATCTATTGTCTGGTAAAATCTCTTTTGGTTTGTGTTGAATGTTTGGTTTTGTTTCCTTCTATTTTCACTTTTTTTTGTATCTTCTAAGTCGTTTGGTCAATGCTTGTAATTTCTGCTTCTTTTCATCTAGTTGCTCTATCGCTTCTTGTTGTGAGATTTTACCTAACCTTTTTCTTTTTTTTTCTGACATTTCATTTCTTATAAATTGTGTTAGCTGTCCGATGTCTTTTCTCAGTTTTTCTATTCTGATCTGTAGCCTGTGTTGCCATGCTGGTTTTGTGGGTTTCTTCTGTGTGTTGGTTGGTTTTGATCTCTGCCTAGTGTGTATATTTAGTGTAGTGAGTGCTCCTATATAAACAAGTAGTTGTAACTCTTCCATAGTTGTGTTTTCATTTATTTTGTTGTGTATGATTGTATTGATAGTTTTTATTGTTGTTTCGACTTGTGGGTTATTTGGCGGTCTATGCAAGAATGGTTTAATGTCTGTATTTGTGTCTTTGTATTCTATATATGTCAGCTGAAATTTTTCTTCTATATCTAACATGTGTGTCACTTTGTGTTCTATTTGTGCTTGTTCTGGTGGCTGTCTTAAGATTTCGTTTTCTTCTGATTGTTTAATTGATGCATGTTGTTCTTTGTTTGTTTGCTCTGGGATGTTTGAGTCCATTACTGTATTTTCTTCTTCTTCTTCTGATTGCACATTATTTTCTTCCAGTATCTGTTGAACTTGTTGTTTGATGTTTTCTAATTCTGACTGGGGTATCCTGTTATTTTTGATTATTACACGGATCTGATCAGCTAGTCGTTGTTCTGTTAAAAATTTTAATTCTGGGTATCTGGTAATAAATGTTGTGTATACTTGTGATCGGTATCCAGTTGTGTTGGTTCCTAGGTTTGTTGCTTGGTAATAACAGAACATTAGGTGTCGATTAACTTCATCTGACCATCTCATCCTCTGTCTTTGTTTTCCTTCTAGGGTGGTTGCAGGAAGCATATCCTGCAAAACACCTCTATTTGGATTTAAATCATTTTCCAGTTGGCTAGCGGTGTCGTTACCATTGTGGGCGGGCATAGGGTTCAAGCGTCGTCCCCGACCATGACGGCACTTGTCGGAGGCTTCTTTAGTTCTGTCCTGAACCAACTAATCACACTAAAAGGGGGGTTAGCCCTATTAGTGGTTTGTTCTTTTCGTCGCCTTTTACGACTGGCAGAACATACCGGAGGCCTATTATTTTCCCGGGCCTCCACGGGGTTTATTGTTATTATTGACAGTGATTAAAATTGCATAAATATGTTTCTCAGCGTACTGTTATATATCAGATGCTACTAATTTCGCTCTCTCATATTTATCTGAATTTAAAAATTTGTGAACACCCAGAATGTATATCTACGCGCCGCACTGTGCTCCAATGCTGTTTTTGCGGATTTCTTATCACAAAGCTTCTCCAGGCGATGACCCGAACCACAGGTTCAGTGTAGGAGCCCACCGTTCTTAAACACGGCCCTGTGTTGTCAGGTCGGAGCCCGCCGCTGGCGAGGACAAGGACATCTGGATGTACGACCTGGCGGCCAGCGGGGTGAGCAGGCTGCGCGGCGAGCTGAGCGCCGCCTTCGTCAAGGTCGCAGAGGAGAACGCCGCCGGCGCGCCGCCCCCGGAAGCCGCCTGACGCGGCCCCGCTCTCTTTGTACATAGCGACACTTTTCTAAATAAATTTTATACTCTTTTTGATAAATGCCTGCGTCATTCATTTCGCACCTTCCTCGCCTGAAGCGTTCCTTTGCTTTGTCACCTGAGATCAGCTAGGAAACGTTTAGCGGCAATCCCACATCGGTTCTGCTGACCTTTTTTTCACTCCAAGGAGAAGAGCACTTTCTTTGAGTTCCAGCACATTTTTAAAGGCGTGGTTCATTTCAAACAATTACCGTGAGAACTGGTAGTGGGGCAGAAGCTCGTGCTGCGGACTCAGCAGTGTCAGGGACAATGCACCACAATGCCTGATTTTTCGCCAGGGAATAAACTGATAGTGTTTTGCGTTGACAAAATAGCACTGCTAAGACATTTGGTACACCTGCCTACTATCGTGTAGGGCCCCCGCGAACATGCAGAAGTGCTGCAACACGGCGTAGCATGGACTCGACTAATGTCTGAAGTACAGCCGGAGGGAACTGACACCGTGAATCCTGCAGGACTGTCCATAAATCCATCGAGTGCGAGTGGGTGGAGCACGTTGCAAGGCTTTCCAGATATGCTCAATAATGTTCATGTTTGGAGAGTTTGGTGGCCAGCGGAAGTGTTTAAACTCATGAGAGTTTTCAGAATGAGATTTTCACTCTGCAGCGGAGTGTGCGCTGATATGAAACTTCCTGGCAGATTAAAACTGTGTGCCGGACCGAAACTCGGGACCTTTGCCTTTCGCGGGCAAGTGCTCTACCAACTGAGCTACCCAAGCACGACTCACGCCCCGTCCTCACAGCTTTACTTCCGCCAGAGAGCTTCCGTAAAGTTTGGAAGGTAGGAGACGAGGCTGTGAGGACAGGGCGTGAGTCGTGCTTGGGTAGCTCAGATGGTAGAGCACTTGCCCGCGAAAGGCAAAGGTCCCGAGTTCGAGTCTCGGTCCGGCACACAGTTTTAATCTGCCAGGAAGTTTCATAAGAGTTTTCCTGGAGCCACTCTGTAGCGATTGCAGACGTGTGGCTTGTCGCGTTGTCCTGCTGGAATTGCCCAAGTCCGTAGGAAAGCACAATGGACATGAATGGATTCAGGTGGTCAGACAGGATACTTACGTATGTGTCACCGGTCAGAGTCGTATCGAAACGTATCAGGGGTCCCATATCACTCCAACTGCACATCCCTCACACTATCACAGAGCCTCCACCAGCTTGAGCAGTCCCCTTCTGACATGGAGGGTCGATGGATTCATGAAGTTGTCTCCATACCCGTACACGTTTATCCGCTTAGTACAATTTGAAACGAGACTCGTCTAATCAGGCAACATGTTTCCAGTCATCAACAGTAAAATGTCGGTGTTGACGAGCGAGGTGTAAAGCTTTGCGTCATATAGTCATTAATGGTACTTGAGCGGGCCTTCGGCTCCGAAAGCCCATATCGATGATGTTTCATCGAATGGGTCACACGCTGACACTTGTTGATGGCCCAGCAGTGAAATCTGCAGCGAACAGCGGAAGAGTTGCACTTCTATCACGTTGAACGATTCTCTTCAGTCATCATCGGTCCTGCTCTTGCAAGATCTTTTTCCAGCCGCAGCGGTGTCGGAGATTTGATGTTTTACCGGCTGCCTTGTGAAACGGTTGTATCGGAAAATCCCCACTTCATCAATATCTCGGAGAGGCTGTGTCCTATCGCTCGTGCGCCGACTACAACACCACGTTCAAACTCACTTAAATCTTGATAATCTGCCATTGCAGCAGCATTAATCGATCTAATAAATGCGCGAGACACTTTTTGTCTTATATAGGCATTGCCGACCGCAGCTCTGTATTCTGCCTGTTTACATACCCCTGTATTTGAATATGTATGCCTATACCAGTTTCTTTGGCGCTTTAGTGTATAATTGTGTATATTAATTATTCGCGCTAATAAGATACTCGGCTCGGTGGCTGACGAGAGTAGCTGTTTTGAAAAAGTTCGGAAGACAGTGTTTGATTTCGGACAGATAGTCACTTGTTTCACGAACGTGAGCTTCAGATAATGCCAATACACTGATATTGTTGTAGCATTTGTGATTCCGTGTTACGGTCACCCTGCGACTATGATCGTATACAGAGGACAACCAAATGTCCTTATTTGCAGTTAATGACACAGTTTCGTTTACATTTATCGAGCTGCACAGAGTACAGTGTCGACTGCTAGCTACCTTTGTCTATGTTAGCTACGCTGAGAAAGCTATCAATGTATATGACACCATTTTTATCCTGCAGCCACTATGAATCAAGACACAAAGTAATTAAAGACATTAACTGCCAGTTGGTATTGATTTATATGAGTATGGAAAGTTGAAAATTTGTGCTGGACCAGGATTCAAACCCTGGTCTCCCGATTACTAGGCACATACGCTGACCAATATGCTATCCTTTTTCCTTTTTTTTTCAGTGGAACCTTCCTGACACCCAGAGGGAGGGACATCGGCAAAGTGGGCAAGGACAAATCGCCCACCCCTCCCCCCCCCCTCCCCAGGAACCAAGGAAAGCATAGGGAATAAAAACTAGTAGAGATACAATGTGTGTCAATGAGACAAGGGTTCTTTTTTAACGCCACCACGCGTAGCAGGAAACACACCTCACAAGGAGGGGGGAGTCTCAATTCACACACACAGTGGAACTATCAATGCATATTTTCTCTGAGAAGAGCTTTCCAATGACCACAGAATAATTGGTACTAAGAGTGGAAAATGTGTGGATCAGATGCCCTTAGCAATAATACCCCCAACTGTGGGATGGGTTAAGAAGAACACTACAAAGAAAATTAGAGGAAGTTTCTTTATTTGAAATTGCAGACAACTGCACAATGCCATTCATTTAGGAACTGCCAACATTGAAGGAAATTTTTCTCAACGTCAGCAAACAACTAATGAACTGCATGTCTAAAAATCCACTTTACGGAGTTTGTCTTTGTTTGTGGGAAGTATCCTGAGTCTGCAAAGAGGAGCAGGTGAGGTCACATCTGATGAGGAGCAGAAAGACCAGCATCTGTCGCATCAGGGACCAGACACCTATCACTGATCTGCACACCAAGCGATGCTCGTCAGTGTCCAGAACACCACAGAAATTTTTCTCTAATTTTCTTTGTAGTGTTCTTCTTAACCAATCCCACAGTTGGGGGTATTATTGCTAAGGGCATCTGATCCACACATTTTCCACTCTTAGTACCAATTATTCTGTGGTCATTGGAATGCTCTTCTCAGAGAAAATATGCATTGATAGTTCCACTGTGTGTGTGAATTGAGACTCCCTCCTCCTTGTGAGGTGTGTTTCCTGCTACGCGTGGTGGCGTTAAAAAAGAACCCTTGTCTCATTGACACACATTGTATCTCTACTAGTTTTTATTCCCTATGCTTTCCTTGGTTCCTGGGGAGGGGGGGGGGAGGGGTGGGCGATTTGTCCTTGCCCACTTTGCCGATGTCCCTCCCTCTGGGTGTTACTTCAATGAGCAGGTCATCTACACATTTGCCACTCTTAGTACCGATTATTCTGTGTCTGCAAGGTGAATCCTGTGAAGGCATGGTTTGCTTCCCATTGACTGTAAGGTACCAAGCAGACTGGACATCAGTGCAAGATAAGTAGCGCACACCATCCGCCGGACGGTACGCCAATCAATGCTGCCTCTCAACCACATTTGGTGTCCTGTTCTGCTGGAGAAAGCCATAGATCGCCTTCGTGGAATAAGCACATTGACGTAAGCGCATTTGCAATAGCGTATTATGGAGATAGCTCAGTTCGAGGAAAAGAAAGCAGAAATAAAAGAAGGATGATGTGAAGTCTGAATGTTGAATAGGGGCTGAGAGAGAGCGTGGAGCACGGGTCTCCAGCAACAGTCTGATGAGGCTCGTTGGACAACAGCGCCAGAGCACCATCTGAGAGCTGACGCAAAGAGCCATCATTCTGTCAAGGACAGAGCCTAAACTGTACCTGCACCGTGGGAGGGTGAAAGTCTCATACCGAATCTTGAACAGTAATCCGTGGGAAACATATGAACCCAATGCTGCTAGCATGTATTGGAGCAGTGGGCAGTATGAGAAATGTCTGTCCCACGTGGGGGTACTTGGCGCCAAATGCACATTAACATGTTGCATCTGTTGCAGAAAATTGAGGCTCATAAACGATTATCTAGGAGCTAGCAGTTGAGGGCAATATTGTGCTGCCGATCTCCCATAAAATCGAGTCCTAAGCATCGGATAGTAGCAGCTACATGCAATGGATCAGTGCTGTCCTCAGGAAGCCCCGCACCTATAGCCATAGTGCTCGATTTGTGGACATTAAGGCAGCTACGAGAAGCTTCATCGTAACTGATAACCCATGCTAAGGATTTCCTGACCTCTGCACTGCTGTAAATAATCAGGATGAGGTCATCCATGTAACTAGTGCACCAAAAGATGAGGCCACCAAGAGACATCCCAGACATGCATTAGTGGAGACCACAAAGGATGCAACAGTAGAGATAGCCGGCAGCCTTGATGCATCGAATGACGCATCAAGATGGGAGGAGTGACATCGCCATTGTAGAGTACATGGGCCATCGCTCCACTAAGGAGACGCATCACAATATCGACAGTAGTATCAACAGTGCACTCCTTCCATGTAGTTGTGATCAACCTGATCGAAAGCCTGGCTGAAGTTAAGAATGGCCAAAAGCCCAGGCACATGACGAGCTTGACCAAGAGTGATTATGTCTCGATAGTGACAGAGGGCAGTGCGGATGTTATTGGCACCTCCCAAAGAGGCTTGAGCAGAGGAAACCATATACCAGGTCGACCATTTAAGCTGTGCAGCCAATAGTCAAGTAAAGATCTTCGTATCATGTAGAACAATGCCAAGGGGCAATAACTGCAAATATTTGATGTACTGCAAGGCTTGTGGATGGGAATGAGGAGATAGTCAAGGAAACAGTCAGGGATCTGCACGACAGAGGACATCAGGGGACGAAGAATCCGATAAAACTTAAGTGGGAGGTAGTATGGGTCAGGCGACTTGTTCATAGAATCCACTTTGAGTGCATCATGGATTTATTTCTCTGTGACAACAGTTAGCAGGTCCATCATTGCATTCCCACGAACCAGGCCAAATAAGAGTCGGGAGGTCGCTGTCAGGGTAGGCAGGGTGGTGACATTGTGTGGATAAGCATAACATTATGTGCATGTAGGCAGACCCTATATCACATTGGTTATCCAAAAGCCGTCTGTCATTAACCATAAGAACATTAATCAATGTCCCTTGAAAGTGGCATTATTTCGTTACCACATGGTACATAGACAGACACTCATGCATGAACCCTTCGTGTGTGCATGCCCTGACCATAGCTCCTTCAACGTAGTGTCAAGAGAGAGCAATGAACTGTGCCTTTGCATCTCCGTCACCTGGCATCGTGTTTGATTCCCACGCTTTTCTCAGAGGACAGACTATGTCGAGGCATACTGACATGTATTGCGGCATCAATGGCAGGCTGTCCACACGGTCTCGAAGGGCAGTGAAGTAGATGGAATGTGTTCAGTTTCCATGGTCCCTGGCCTGGTGGCAGAGAATGATGGCACAGATTTAGGCGTGATGGGCCAGACTTCAGCAGCCAGAATTCCACCGACAATATTGCAGGAGGTATAAACACGATCGGGGCGACTGGTAGAATGGCTAGTGAAATGGGTAAACCCCAGACGATTGCCATGAAGATGCTCCCAAGAGTCCACAGGGTTGATGCACTGGACAATTGCTGCTAGTGCCGCACATGAAGAGTGATGCCTGGGTAGGGCTGAAGTTGCCTGCCATGATCAATGCTTCCTGCTGACCAGGAAGAAGTGTGACCACCTTGGAGAAGGAAGTGGAACATTCGCAGTGGTGACCCAGACCAGATGGTATATAGACGCTGATGATCCTGACACCACCAAATGTGAGAGTCATACCTTGGGCATCCAGAATATAGGCAATTGCTTCAGTGAGGATACCATCACATAAGAGGACCGCCACCCCACTACAAGTGGAGGAAGAGTGAGAGACATGTGATGTAAAGCCAGGCAGGGTGTCAAAAGCTGCAACATTCACCTCCTGAAGGAGAGCAACATCAATGTCTGCAGCGTACAATATTTCGTGTAGTAATGCCATTTATGGCACGCACAATTGGTATTGACTCTGACCATTGGTGTGTTATAAGTCTGAAAAGCTGCTATTGCCAGGCAGGTGGGCGATTCAGACGTAGAGAACGTACAGGGAGCTCCCACTAGGCCCCTGTGAAAAGGCACAGCACTGTTGAGCCAAGGGAGTTCCATCATCTGGTACACCTCAAGTACATTCATCCTCAGCATCAACATTGTCCGCACAGGGGCCAGACATCTCAACAGGCCAGTTCAGTAGAACACTTTCAGATGTGCACCCACAGGTAGCGTTAGACACAGAAAGAGGGGCAACCACGTCAGATGCAGGCACAGGATGGTTGGCGTCTGTAGGTGGATGCTGTCATCATGTGGGGTATGATGCTGTCTCCTTTGTTCTCTCAGCAATCGTTGCTATCTAACATGCTGTTCTGTGTTGGATGGTGGACAGCTGTCATTTGTCATGTGGCCAGATGGGAGAAAAGTGGAGGTTGGTACAGATCCAAAATCAACAATCATTGGGTCAGGACAGATGTCTTTTTGCTGCTGTCAGCTATTGTACATTGGTACTTCCGCCATCAACAGTGTAGGAGAGACAGGGTAAATGTCCATTGCATCACTGAGAGGAGTCAATGCTGTTGTTAACTGATGCAAAGTGAGTGCAGAAGGGAGCCCCACTGTAGGCACACATAATAATGGTAACACAGTGGATGCTGCAGGGAGAGCAACATCTCTAATTGGCTTCTGAACCAGTGTGTGTTGGAGTCATTCTGAATGGGTGTGGCCTTCCTGGCCACAACCTGAACAAGTGTGTAGCCCTGCAGCTGTCAATAGCCAGATAAGAAGGCACATGTTTCCTCAATCCAGTTTTTATCTGATGGACACCACTGAGGACATGGTGGGCTACGAATGTTTTCCACATTTGAGCAACGTGACTGACAATGTTACTGCAAGGTTTAAAGGCAGCTACCACAATGTTTGATGGTACCTCAAACTTGTTTGATGGTACCTCAAACACAAGTTTGAAAACCCTCAGTGTTTCGAGGCCAAAATCAGCATGATCAACCATGACAACACCTTTGTGGCCGTCAGATTATCAGAGCTTGGAATCACAAGCATTGCACCACACCACATTCGTGCACAGCTCTTCATTCACCATCTTGATACACACAGTGTTCGGAAAATATATTCCAAGAGGATCTTGCAGTGAGAGACACATTTGTCCTGTATAAACCGTTTGACTTCATATGCTTTTGGTTTTGCGTGACCCAAAGGAAAATATAATTTAATCATGGAAAACCACCATAGTAGTTGATAAACATGAAGATAAGCCACTACGCGAAAGTAAACAAATGCACACTCACTCATGAGCAGCACTACAGGCAAGGCGCAACCAAGATGTGGTCACCTCACCACTGCTGAAGACAGGCTGCAATGAAAATTTGTGCCAGACTGGGATTTGAATGTGGGTCCCCTGCTTGCTGTGCAGATGTGCTGACCACTGAGCTATCTGGACACAGTGATCAACACAACTGCATGGGCTACCCCAGCATGCCTTCTGACAGACCCAAATTCTCAACTTATTCACACACTATTGACATTGCCCGTTATGCTCATGATCACAGCATTTCACCAGTTCTTGGAAGAGTTTGAGCTTGGTGTGCATCTGCACTTAAAGGGTCATTGGTCATCCTCACCTTATCTGAAAGAAAAGATACCGTTTTGATCCTGCAGCTACTATGAATCAAGACACAAAGGAATTACTGTTGTTAGCTGCCACTGGGCATTGATTTATATCAATGGTACAATCTGAAAATGCAGGACTGGGTTTCAAGCCTGGGTCCCCTACTTACTAGGCAGATTTACTGAGCACTATACCACTCAGAAACAGAGGTCAACCCAACTGCACACACTACCCTAGCATGCATAAATAATGAAGATGAGGATGGCCAAAAAGTCCTCCAGTGAAGATGCACACCAATCTTGAACTCTTATGGAAATCAGTGAAATGTCACAAGCAAAGACAGTAGTGGACAAGGGGCACTACATCAGAACTGTGTGGCTAAGTTGAGAATTTTGGTCTAATGGGAGATGTGGTAGGGTAACCCATGTAGTTGTGTTGACCATTGTGTCCAGACGGCATAGTGGTCAGTGCATCTGGTTAGTGAGGAGGAGACCAAGGTTCGAATCCCAGTCACACATCTTTAATTTCATCATGTCTTGAAAGTTATTGATATCAGCTGAAGTGATTCAACTTCATTCGAAACAGCTTGTCATACTGGGTGGCTGTAATTAAAGTGTAGCTACTGATGGAGATCTAGTATGGGCTACAAATACTGTACGGCAGTGATACTTGGTAAATACCCTAATTTGTTAATGTGGAAATGATTTATGCTGCACTGGAATTTAGTCACCAGGTTTTTATGATAGTATGACACCAACACTGTCATTTGACAAGCCATAACATGAGTGAACAGTATAGATATCAAGAAGGTAGACCATGCACTGTTAGTGAAACTATTTTATGTAATGGCAGCAACTACAGTGCTGTGATGATAGAGTATCACCAACTGAAATGTCTGACAATTTTATTAAATCATTTAAAGAAGATGATAATGGCACCTGGAAGAGGAACGTATTCTACCCTGGTGGAAGTTGTTGATGAGGATGCCATTGCTGTAACTGAAAATACAGCAAGTGCCCTGGGGAGTGTCACCACACCTGTAGTGTCATAAGAATTGTCCATCCAATGATCAACAGTACAGTAAGTTTTGTAGTCTACTTTACACTGGTGCCTGCACAAGAGCCAGACACTGCAGCATCCTAAACCTCATGATCTGCAGGAATGTTCTGAATTGCTCTTTGGTTTCTAATATGGGTCAACAGTCTGGAACCGAGTGACCGCTGTGGTCGCAGGTTCAAATCCTGCCTCAGGCATGGATGTGTGTGATGTCCTTAGGTTAGTTAGGTTTAATTAGTTCTAAGTTCTAGGCGACTGATGACCTCAGAAGTTAAGACGTATAGTGCTCAGGAGCCATTTGAACCAGTTTGCTGGAATTGCTGTACTGTTAAACTGTATGTTGTGCATGAAGAGCCATTGCACTTGCCATATGTGACTTTATGATGTGGATTCACAAGCACCTTTATTCTCTGCCCATTATTCTTTGAATAAAATACAACCAGAGGGCCTGTCAGCTGTATCATGACATTTGCACATTACAGAGACCTCCTTGTACAGCACTTGATTCCTGCTTTGGAAGAGCGCAACTTTGTGGAAACCATTCTTGTCGTGCAAGATGGGGCAACACCTCACATTCTTCCCTCAGTGAAGGATCTGCATAATACAACCTTCCACAAAAGTGTTATCTGCAGAGGTTTTCCCAATGTGTGGCCCGCTAGATTAGCAGGTCCGGATCCATATGCCTTTTGGCTCTGGGAATATCTAAAGAGCACATTTACCATGGGCATGCTCATTCTCTACCCAAACTAAGGCATGAACAAGTTGCTCAGATTCCACCAGTACTGCTGTGAGCAACTGTTGATCATATCATTTTATGGATGCAGCATCGTGTCAACATCTCTAGTGCTCATACTAAACAAATGCCTAAGCAGCAGTCACCAATAAAATCAACATTATGCCTTCTACTTTCTTGACCTATTCTCCCTCCTATCCATGAAACATAAAACCAGATTTTCATCTAGTGACCACAGTTGGAACAAATTTTTTCCAGTGTAAATTCATTTGCTGCTATGCTGTAAATGCAGCCCAGACTGGACTTCTGTAAGTATCTACACTTTAATTATAACCCCCCTGTACCACATGCAACATGAAGAGTCTTCTTAAAGTGTAGAATTGAAATATTTGTGAACTTTGAAGACTACATTCCATATAATTATCACTTATTAAACCACACCTTACTTGCTTCAAATTGGTGCCACAGATATTTTTTTTTTACCAGTTGCATTTGCTATGTGTTATTATCAACTTGCACCACAATAATGTCGACAGAGATTATTTGTTGTACATTATTAACAACGCCCATGAGATATTGTTTACTGACATACTACTTCACCAAACAACATAGGCTGCTCAGAGAAATGGACAATCAGAATACTACCAAACTCTCACAATTATTCATTTAAATTAAGGTTAATAGTAACTTACCCATCTAGTGCTATTTTTGCAATCATGATTTATCTTCATTTCACTCATTCTGACTTGAAGCATGGGATGTCTTTACAGCATGTCTGTCTAGCATGCTTTGAGGTTTTTGAGCTTGCCCATTCAATACACCACTGTTCTGTTTCTCTCTGACCAAATGTTGCAGTGCTAGTTTTCCATCTTCTACCACTAAGCAGTGTGTAGACTAGGATTTCCCAGTCATTGTAGAAAAAAAAGTCTTGCAAGGTAACATGTCTGATGCACCCAAACACATTCTTGTTCACAGCACTGGGCGAGCTCACCCCTCTTTCCAAATGGATGTCAGCCTCAATTTTTTGTCACGTACTGAGCTGTGAGCTTTGTCAGTTATGAATGAAATACTCTCTACCCACTTAGGTACAGAGAGAGCTACGCTGTAAGAATGGAGGCATGTACATGCGATCTTTCTCATGATTTTAAAGAAGCTAGTTGTTAAAAAATTGTATTATCTCATGAGGTTATCATTCATCTACTTCAAGATGAATTGCCTGCATTTCATTAATGGTCATAGTCATTGTGATATTTCACCATTAAGTAAACTGCTGTGTGAAATTTGAATAGTTTGGAATGAAAAATAGAGGTCACTATGAGTTTGTGTTCAGTGTGTGTTAGATCATGCATTGCTAAGATACAGAAATTTTCTTTAAACTTGAAATGACATCTCTATCTATCTCCAGGCTCCAGAAAATGGATTGTTTGTAATAGACTCATTTCTGCTCACTCAATCAAACAACAGAACAAAAGTAAAATATCCATCTTTCATGTATGATAAAAGGTCTAGATATGTAAATGAGTATTTGGCAAATAACAGTATGCAAATCAAACAGAATTTTGCTATGTATTTAACATGCAAAACTTCCTTATCTACTGCTAAATATGAGGAACTATGGGTTTCTCAATGAAATAATGTAAATATTTTGAGGGCCATCAATTGCTGGTGAAATGAGTATTAATGTGGGATTACAACAATGTCTGCAAATGAAGTGCACATTTTACTTCTATACTGAGCATGAGATTTTTGTAAGCTATTGACCTGACTTGTCCTCAGCTGTTTGTTTAATAATGGACTTTTTCAGACTGTAACTGTATTAGTATACCACTAACGCGAAATTGTGTAAAATCCATTGTGTTGTGCCAAAAAAAATTTAACTAGGAAACAAGAGAAAGAAAAAAGGATTTACAAGTCAGTAACATTAAAATTCTCCTTCTGCATGAGTTTTAGCATAATCCTGTAATTCACTGCATTTTTATAATAAATGGTTGAATTGTCACTTTATTAGTTGTACTGGTGAAACCTGTTAATACAAACATTTGCAGACTCACTGGCTGTAGCCAGATATATGTTTGCATTAACACTTCAGTTTTAGAATTACACTTCCACTACTACACTGCACTTGTCTGCAAGGAAACCCCCACCCTTCCCTTACTGTTCCACCAATGCAGCTAGGAACCAAGTAATTCTGTAGGCAGAAGTGTCAAAGAACTATGGAATGAAATGTGTCAAAAAATGTGTTCTATCCTGAGGTCTTGACTTTATTAAGTTTATAATATGAAGCATTTTACTTTGTAACTTCGTTGTAAAAATTTTGAACAATGATGAAAACAGTAGGTCTGTTACTCTTCAGACTTGTGGAAACAAAAGTATGAGCTCCTTGGTCACTTGATCAGTTTCAGTGTATAAACGACCTCAGTAGGTAGTCTTACAAAAATTCTACTCTCTTTTGTGATCGTTAGGCCCAATATTCATAATTAAAGTGAACTTTGCCAGTTACTTTTAGTGTCTTGAGTGATGTTGATTATATTTCTCAGATAATGGTACAAAAATCATGCAACACAGAATCTGTTAGTGCTTAAATTAATGAAATAAAAATTTTATGAGCAGTAAAGTTGCTACTCACCATATAGCAAAGATTCTGAGTCACAGATAGGCACAACAAAAAGGCTCTCACAATTAAAGCTTTGGCCATTGGTCTTTGTCAACAATAGACACACATACACACATGCTCACGCAAACACAACTCACACACATGACTGCAGTCTCAGGCAACTGAAATCACACTGCGAGCAGCAGCACCTGTGCATGATGGGGGTGGTGACTGGGTGGGGGTAAGGAGGAGGCTGGGGATTCCAAACCAACAACCTCCTTCCTAGTCACCAGGACCAACTATATCCTCACCCATAATCACTTCTATTTTGAAGGCATTACCCACAAACATATCCGGGGCACGGCTAGAGGCACCCACATGGCACCATCCTATGTCAACCTATTCATGGGCCATTTAGAGGAATCCTTCCTAAAAATCCAGAATCCTAAACCCCTCACCTGGTTCAGATTCATTGAGGATATCTTTTCTATCTAGATCAAAGGTGAGGACACCCTATCCACATTCCTCCAGAACCTCGACAACTTCTCCTCCATTTGCTGCGCTTGGTCCTACTCAACACAACAAGCTACCTTCCTAGATGTTGACCTCCACCTCAAAGATGGCTACATCAGTACCTCCATCCATATCAAACCTACTAATCAATACCTCCACTTCGACAGCTGCCACCAGTTCCATACCAAGAAGCCCGTTCCGTACAGCCTAACCACCTGTGGTCATTGCATCTACAGTGATGAGCAGTCCCTTATAAAATATACCGAGGGTCTCACTGAAGCCTTCACTGACCTTTATTATCCTCCCAATCTTGTACAAAAACAAATCTCCTGTGCCTTATCTTTCCAGTCTCCTACCACCTCCCAAAGTCCTACTGACCGGCCACAGAGGAGCATTCCCCTCATAATTCAGTACTACCCAGTACTGGAGCAACTGAATTACATTCTGGACCAGGGTTTTGATTACCTGTCATCGTGCCCTGAAATGAGAAATGTCCTGCCCACTATCCTTCCCACCCCTCCCACAGTGGTATTCTACCGTCCACTGAACCTACACAACATACTCGTCCATCCTTACACAACCCCTGCTCCCAAACCCTTACCTCATGGCTCATGTCCCTGTAATAGAACTAGATGCAAAACCTGTCCCATGCATCCTCCCACCACCACCTACTCCAGTCTAGTCACTAACATCACCTATCCCATCAAAGGCAGAGCTACCAGTGAAACCAGTCATGTGGTCTACAAGCTCGGCTGCAACCACTGTGCTGCATTCTATGTAGGCATGACAACCAACAAGCTGTCTGTCCACATGAATGGCCACCAACAAACTGTGGCCAAGAATCAAGTGGACCACCCTGTTGCTGAACACATTGCCAAACATATCCTTCATTTCAATGACTGCTTCAAGCCTGTGCCATATGGATCCATCCCACCAACACTAGCTTTTCTGAATTGCACAGGTGGGAACTTTCCCTGCAATACATCCTACATTCCCGTAACCCTCCTGGCCTCAACCTTCGGTAGTCACTGTCCTCACCCATCCAGCCCCTTCCCTGTTCCCATTCCAGCACTACACAGCCATCAGTCCACCACCACGCCCAGTCTTTTTATTTCTCTCCTTTTCTGCTACTTCCTGCCCCCCTTCCCAACCTCTCCCCTGCCCTCTGTCTAACCTGCAGCACTTCACTGTCTGCCATTTCCACCATACTATTCCTCCCCCTCCCCGCCCCAGCCTCTTCCTTACCCCCACCCAATTGTCTCTCCCACCCATCATGCACCGGTGCTGCTGCTCGCAGTGTGGTTTCAGTTGCCTGAGACTGCACTTGTGTGTGTGAGTTGCGTTTGTGTGTGTGTGTGTGTGTGTGTGTGTGTGTGTGTGTGTGTGTGTGTGTGTGTGTGGGCGTGCGCGCATATGTGTATCCATTGCTGACAAAGGCCAATGGCCAAAAGCTCTAATTGTGAGAGTGACTCAGTATCTCCGCTATATAGTGAGTAGCAACTTTCCTTCTCATAATATTGTTACATTCCATCCAGGATTTTCCGTGGTTTGAAGTTTATTAGTACATAGTGCCGAACGATGGCCTCTAACTTCATCACTGCTAAAGAGTCCCAGGAAAACCTCCTGAAAACCTTGGTCAGCATCCAGGGATTGGAATTATTTTTAGTTTATTTCTGTGACAATGTTGTTCATTGTCCCAAACAAGTGCATTGTGACTTATAAACTTACAAAATTGTGTCAACATGGGTCATCAGCCTTGCTTTGAACAAGGAAACAGAGTCAAAAATTGTAAAATTTGTATCAGTTTCTGTTAGCAGATATTTTTGTTTGATTGCTGGTCTTCATGATTATCACAACCTTTAGATCAGTCTGCATAAAATAAACCTCTTTAACAATTACTATTGAATCTGCATAAAATAAATCTCTCTAACAATTACTATTGAAATATGTAAATTTTTGTTGACAATAAATAGGTAGTCTACTTTCCTTCAATATCTGCAATATAAATGCCAATTTACTGAAATTACTGAATACTGAGAATGTGGTAACTCTTTATGTTTTCAGTAACTGATTTCATCTCTTTGTAATATCGAAAAAACTTCTACTAAATTATTTTCCATAGTAAATGTCATTAAATAATGCTTATTCTAATCTGAAAGTAAATTCACAATCATAAATATATAAGTACTTAACAAAAACATCATGTATTGTGTTGTAAACAAAGTATAGTGTATTCTACCGCAGATGAATCTCAGTCTATTACATTACACTTTCAGCTTATGCAGAGAATCTCCACATGAAGAAAATATGGTAGCAGTTCACAGCTATATAGGTGAACAGCCACACCAAATACACAACAGCTAAAGTTTCTACAGAAACAAATGCAGTTTACTAGTTTTAACTACAGCTTGACAAGACTGTCTTTCTGATTACATACCATCTCCAACTTTCAAATGGTTCCATGATCACATGTGAGTCTTATTCTTGCTGGTCAAGTGCACATTCACAAAGTTCTGAAACTTGTCCAAAAGATAATTTAAAAAATAATCCTTGCCTTTGCACAGGAACTCACTTGTAAAACTTCCAAGTTTTCTATACTGCCTTAATAACTTTAATGATTACTAAAAACAACTAACTCTCAAATTCAGAAGTATGAAACACTTTTGAACACCATCCCAACCCCAGAGAGCCTACAATGACCTCCTGTATCTACAATGGTTGCTGGACAACATCTAGATTACATGAGCCAGAAATGACTCCTAAGATTATTTAAATATTCAGGCCTTCTAGCAAAACAGGAACTAGGATTGGAATTCAGGGTTTCTCAGTGGTCACTATCATGTCCCAGCAATAGGATTATTCAGGAAAGAGCTGCTGCCTGCCACAACTTCTTGTGATATTGTTAATGCTGCTAGTTAAGTGATATTTTCTAGTCAATGAATGAGGCTACAAAGCTCCACATGACAGTGGACACCAGCAGTTTCATCCAGTTAAGTGACAGTCACTTTGCCTGAGGACAATATCCACCCCACATCACACTGACCAGTACTAAACAGTTGTAAGGGGCTGCCTGACTTACAGTCAGTAGGCATTTAGTCTAAGCATTATAGAACTTATTGCTGCAGTAATTAAATTTTTAAGTGCCAAAGTAAAGTTCTTTACAAAGAAGACATTTTAGGGAAATGATAGAATAGGAAAAGCGTCGTATAAGATATCAATACTTGATCCAAAAAATACATACAAATATAGAGAACAACAATATTTAAAACGAAATACAGTTCTCCCTCTTGCTGCAGCCTTTACACAGAATTATATATTTTTCTAATGTTAAAATCTTGGAGGTAGTTATTTCATTGTTTAGGGATTTTCTTATACAATACAGTTTTTGACCAAATCTGTTTATGTTATTATGTACCCCCAGTATAGACTTCTTTGTTTTCCACAGTATGTAAAATCTAAATAATAATTCTCTTTCTGGTATTACAGCTCTTTCAATAGAGTAAACTTGTGGGAAAATTATTAACTCCTCAAGTAACAATTGCAATCTGTCATGGAAGGAAAGCAAGTAACAAAATAATGATCACCACTATATAAAAAAATCAGAAATCAACCTTGGATACCCAAGCTGACATACCAAAATAAATAAAACAATAAAACTATGCTATAGAAAATACAGGCAGGGAAGTTTTATAGGCTGCAAAAAGGCTAATCAGTGATTCAGATATCAACAGGGGAAGCAATGAAACAAAATCAATCTGGAAGGCTGTGGACAACAGCATAGGAAAATGTAAAACAAAAACTCATAAATTCAAAATCAAAAGTGAGGATGAAGTAACAGAAGATGCTCAACAAATTGCCATTATATTCAATGAACTTCATGCGAACATGACACCAAACCAAACTAAAAGTATGTGCAATTCAAACAATTAAAATCTAAATGTGCCAACTTGTGAAAAGACAATGTTTCCGTACTGAGCAACAAAATATAAGGTGATAAATTCTATTAATAAACTAAACACTAAAATATTTAGTAGTATTGAGAGAATTTCAGACAAGGTAATCATAGTTCCGCCAGGATAGATTCTCAGTCGACTGACATTAATATTTCTTTCAGGGCTGGGGTGTTTCTATCAGACTTAAAGTTATCCATAATACAGCCACTCCACAAAAAGGATAACATAGCTTACATAAATAGTTATTCGCCTTTGTCACTGCTGACAGGTTTTTTCTAAAGTAATTGAAATACTAATATATGAAAGGCTAGCAGACTCCCTGAATAAAAATAAAATATTGGCTAATACTCAAAATGGGTTTATAAAGAACAGTTCAACAGGAACAGCAGTCTTACAGTTCATGAAAATGGTCCTAAATGCCTTTGAAAGGGATGAATTAAGCTGTGGGATATGCTTAGTTTTATCAAAACATTTGACATAATCAGCCATATTTACTGCTAATGATACTAGATTGTTACTGGGTCCAGGAACTGGCCTTCAAATGGTTCCCACTCCTCAATGGCGATTTGGCATAGATGCCTCCGAGTTGTTGGTGGGTCACGTCATTCATAAACAGCCCTTTTCATTCTATCCCAGGCATGTTTGATAGGGTTCATGTCTGGAGAACATGCTGGCCACTCTAGTTGAGCAATGTCATTATCTTGAAGGAAGTCATTCACAAGATGTGCATGATGGTGGCACGAATTGTCATCTATGAAGATGAATGCCTCGTCAATATTCTGCCAATATGTTTGCACTAGCAGTCGGAGGATGGCATTCATGTATCGTGTAGTCATTAAAGCACCTTCCATGACCACCAGTGGCATAAGTCGGCCCCATATAATGCCACCCCAAAATAGCAGAAAACCTCCACCTTACTAAACTCGCTGGACAGTGTGTAAGGTGTTCAACCTGAACAGATTACCTCCAAACACATCTCTGACAATAGTCTGGTAGAAGGCATATGCGACACTCATTGGTGAAGAGAACGTGATGCCAATCCTGAGCGGTCCATTCATCATGTTGTTGGGCCCATGTGTATCATCCTGCATGGTGCCATGGTTCCAAAGCTGGACCTTGCCATGTACATCAGGAGTGAAGTTGCGCAACAAGCAGCCTATTGCACACAGTTTGAGTCATAACATGACATCCTGTGGCTGCACAAAAAGCATTATTCAACATGGTAGCATTGCTATCAGGGTTCCTCCAAGCCATAATCCATAGGTAGTGGTCATCCACTTCAGTAGTAGCCCTTGGGCGGCCCGAGTGAGGCATTTCATCGACAGTTCCTGTCTCTCTGTATCTCCTCCATCTCTAAACAACATCACTTTGGTTCACTCTGAGACACCTGGACACTTCCCTTGTTTAGAGGCCTTACTGGCGCAAAGTAACAATGCAGATGTGATTGAACCATGGTACTGACCATCTAGGCATGGTTGAACTACAGATGACACGAGCTGTGTACCTCGTTCCAGGTGGAATGACTGAAACTGATCGGCACTGAGCACTGAAGGCACACAATTAATACCCACATCCATGTGTGTAGCTGGGAGCAACACAAAGATGCTAGATGTTCTTTTTTCCTATACCAGTTACAAGTCATCCAGTATTTACAGCACAGGGCTCTGTCATGTTGCATGAAACAGTATTAACAAGATGAGAGTACAAAGTGCTGCTGTTGCTATGGTTGTTGTTTGACACATCACTGTCCAGTGCAACACAGAGGCCATGTTTGTTCATCTGCCACATCATTCTCTCCCCCGAGAACTGACTGAATTAGACTATAAGGATATTTCTTGGAATATGCAACACATTGTATCTACCTCAAATTTCCAGTTTGTCTTGCATGTATTCATCCACTGAGTAATAACACTTCAGTGTTATTTGATTGGATGATCTGGGAATACAAGGTGGAGGAGAATCAGGAGCAGCTAGATGCTTGGGAAGAAACTGTGAGACAGTATGGAATGAAATATCATGTAAACAATGTGAGATCCTGGTTAAACTAGTAAGAAAAATAGACCAAACAAGCAGAATAAGGATTGGAGGTGAACAATTGAGTAAGGTGGAAAGTGCCAAGTACTTGGAAAGTGTGATAGAGTAAAACGGAAGAAATAAGAAACAGATAAGTGAATATGGCAGACAGGCAGAAGCATTCCTGTGAACGGTTATGAGTGTGGTCTGGAACAAAGATGTCCCAGCGAAAAGTAAAGAAATGGTATATAGTAATCACTATATCCCAGTACTGATCTATGCATCAGAAACATGGCTAATGAAGAAAAGAGATGTAAGCAGATCACTGGCATGTGAAATGAAGTTCCTCAGAAGTAGGATAGGAGTAAAAAGGACAGATAGGATAAGGAATGAAAGCATAAGGTAAATAGTGAAAGAGGAACCCACGCAGAGCAGGAGAGAAACAACAGGACTAAGATGGTATGGGCACTTAAAGATAGTGGAAAATAAGGTGATTCCCTACAAGATACATGAAATGGAGATGTAAAGGAAATGACCAAGTGAAAGACTAAGGGATACATGGCTGAAAGGTGTGGAGGTTTGTGTTGAAAAAAGAGGTGAGGGCTGGACCACACTGATTACAGAAAGATGATGGGAAAACAGGACTAGATGGCAAGGATTATGTTCCAAAAAGACCCAACCTGTAGTTGCAAACTGTTCAAGGTGATGGTGATATTTATAGCTATGAAAAGAAACTGTTTGTCATTTAATGAGGACCTTTTCACACTTCAATCGTGTGAAAACAGAATTAGAATATTTTAAAAGGTTCAGGAAATGTCTGAAATGTAAAGCCCACTGTCCTTTAGTTGATGGGATGTTATGTGTGCTATGTGTTGCTATTGATTATGTTCTATTAAGTTATGTTGTATATGTCTAGTTTTCTTGAACCTAAAGGACTTTTACTGGATACAGGGAAAGGGAAATGGTGCATGATAAGTTATTGATAAATTCTTCTTGATGAGGATAAAAAAGCCATCACAAGAAAAGTAGATGTCCAATGTCTGTCACTGTTCCCTAGTCATATTCAAAATTTGGCATTGCTCGCAGTCTAGGTTAGCACATATGAATTGGGGAAAAATATGTGTTTCACCAGCTCATGGAAGTATGCACAGGAAAGTCAGTATTAATGCCTTAGGAAAGAGCCATGGTTTTACTTCATTCTAAGATAGTAGTGTTTTAACAGCTGTAGTTGGTTTCACTAAGCCAAGGCATCTGGGAATCATATACTGAATTTTGAAATATAGATTGCCTTTCATCTTTCTTGGTGTACCCCATTCTTCTTGCCTTGCCTTTCTTCAGCAGATGTTAATAAGATTGAATGTGTCCATAACAGGTTGCAAAACAAGTAAAGGAGACCCTGTTGTGATTATATCTTTCATGAGAAGATCTACCTCATTATGCTTTTCACACAGTGAGATTTAATCCATTGTGCCAAAATTGATTTACCTTGTTCTTTACACTGGTGGCATATCACCATGACACCAAAGGTATAATTATTTTAGTTGTGTTTCCAATTTTTTGAGATCATTACTTTTAAATCTGACATATAATGTCATATAAACAAGATTTTGGTTGGCGCTATTTCAGATATGTGTTTCAGTGATTCCAAAATGATAATTTATTCAGCTGTAAAAACTGCCAGGAGTTTAACTTTTCTATATATTTATGATTGTAGGCTTAAAAATGTGTAGGTCACATTATCTGCGGAACCTATTTTTGAACTGTACATGAAGACAAAATTATGTTCTGTCCAAATGATATGAAATTCTGGATAAAGCCTTGGATATATATTGAGAAGGCAATGCTATGGATATATCTGAAGACACAAGGAGAGAAACTCCAGAAATATTTGCCATTACTGGGTGGTCCTCTACTGACAGGCAAGAGACATAGTACTTGTTGGCTGACATCTGTGTACAGAGGTAAAGCAGGGTTTTGTATGCTTCTATAGCAGAAGTATTTGTTGTTGCAGAATCTTGTTGAACAGAAACCGTACTTGCTCATAGCAATTTCGAAGCATTAAGACGTCGAGCTTTGTGATGTATGGGCAGGCCATCCATGGTGCGGCTTCAGTGACCAGTGCCATTGCTGATTGCCAAAACGCGCAAAGGGAGGCATGTGTGGAGCGGCTAGAGGGGGGCATGAACGGCAGTGGATGACTTACCTCGGCATGCCGGGATGGCATGGGTGGAGCATCGGCAGCAGGCAACAACTGAGGATGCGGTGCAGTAGCCATGAAATGTGAGGGATCCCGCAAAGTGAGAACATGAGCATCCGTGCCAGGCCAGAGTGAAGTGGACAGGGTGTTGGCAGCAGATGAGGATGGAGGGTGTAGTGTGGCAGCCACACAATGCAAAGGGTCCCGTAAAGTGAGAACAGGAGTGCCCTGCCAGTCCAACCGCATCAGTGCGGAACCGGCAGCAGGGAAAGTGCAGCTCAACACAGGAGCGAAGCAGAGTGAAAATGCATTAGGAGAGGGAGGTGGTATCGAAAGAAGCAGCTCTGCAGAGAGGCTACATAAGGTACTCTGTGCATGAGCCAATTCAGCGGAATTGGTAGCAATGTGGGAGTGTAACTCCACATTATGTGTGCGGAGCCCATTGATCTGTTTGCTGATGTCTGCTAAATCAGAGAGACGTGCCATAATACCTTCGAGCAGAGATGCACATGTGGAAAGCATTGTCAAGGAGGTGGAGAACAGAGACATTCCAAGTTCGTTCAAGCATGGAACAGTAGAACCAGACACGTGGCAGAGCATAGCGACCTGTAGGTCTGGCAAAAGTTTGTAATGGTGTAAAAAGTCAAACCCAATTACAAGTTTGTCCACGTTGGCAATTTGGAAGGTCCAAGGAAACATTATGCTCAGTGATAGATGAAGCAACATCTTGATGGAGCCGAGGACCACCTTAGGTGAGTGATTTGCAGTGATCAAATAGAGGTTAGCAGGATAAAGCATGTTGCTTGCATGCTTGACCGGTATAACGTTGACATCGGTGCTGGTGTTGATGAGAAAGCAAGTGCCTGATGACAAGTCAGTGACATAGACGCGTCATGCCGCCAGAGCAAGTGGTGCGGCATCAAACGATAGGCACCGTGAAGGATCATGACAGGATGTGGTGCCTAAGCATGCCCACCTGTCTCAGTCGGAAAAGGCTCAAGGTGCGCAACAGTTGCCGGTGGCATCCCTGTAATTAGCGTGGAACCAGCACAGTGCAGCCAACTATGTCAGGGCTGGAAGCCAATCAGGTTGCAGCTTGGGCTGTCAGGGGGCCGTAGGCAGTACCTCCTGTAGGCGCTAGGTGGCAGCTCCTGATAGGCAGCTATGGTGATGAGGCGAGCACACTGGTCTCTGTTAGCAGAGAGTGGAAGTGAAGGTGCAGGCATGCCAACTGATGGCGACGGGGATGTCGTCTGTGACAGGCGGTGTCGAGGACGAATGATTGCATATGCCCAGTCGGCCATGCATAGGCGAACCTCGAGGGGCTTGGTGACGTGAGATAGCAGGTGAAGTTGCAGGTCTGATGGCAGTTTGACCAACCACAAAGTCCAAAGCGCAATGTCCGGTATTGTATTATCATCAACCAATGCATGAGAGTGCCGCCAAAGCTGCAAAGGTTTGCAGTCATTGAGGTGTTTGTCGTGAATGATCTGGTGGATAGCCTCTGCCAGAGGGTGAGAAAGGCATTTGATAAGTAATGTTTTGACCGTTAAATACTTGGGTGAGGCGGGCGGCGAGAGTAGCAGATCTCAGATCAGGTCTGGATGAGCATGGAGGTGGCTCACCAGGCAGATGAAATGTGCATCGTCACCCCAAAATCCCTTGGATATCCAGTATGTGATCCACCAATGTGAACCGAGTCCTAGGGTTGTCCTTTTGCAAAGCAGGCAGCTTAGGAAACCTGTCGGGTAACACATGTTGATGTAGCACTGGCAGGTGAAGATCTGTGCTTGCAGGGTAGGAAGCACCCAACACCAGGAGTGCAGTAGCAGTGGATGGTGCATCGCCCAAGGTCTGTACGGGGGGTGGCCACAAGCAGCACACGATGTGGAGTGAGCCAGAGCAACTGACAGCTCGATGTGTCCCAATGGCAGGCCCGATGGCGAACGTGGTGCGAGTGTAACGGCCAGTGCTATTGTGACAGCAGGCAGAAGGCGGTCATGGTGCAGCCACAGGGGGGGGGCTTATCTGGTAACCGGCGCAGACGGAATGGCTGGTGCCGTTACGAAAGCAGGTGGAAGGTAATCATGGTGTGACCACAGAGTGATGGGCATGGAAACCAACACAGTCAAGGCGACTGGTGTGACCGAGATGGTGTACAGGGAGGTGGGGGGTTGTGACATCATGCTTATAAGAGTGTGTGACCCCATGCACTTGATTGTTTGAATTATGATTCTCGAACATCGTCGGTACATCAAGCCAAACCAAAGGAGACTGTTTAGCCTAGGCTTGAAACACAACGTCCTTCACACGATTATCATTCACAGTGGTGTGCACTGTCTGTGCAGCAGGAATTGCTGCACAGTAGCATTTGACAGTGGCCATGTTGGGCCAGTAATGGTTAAGTAGCCGCTGGCATGACGGGCCCAGTAATTGTTCGCTTTCAACTAAACGCATATTAGGTACACTTGTATATGTGCGAGCACAGTTAAAAGGGCATGGGGCACTAGCACAAAACAACACAGGTAGATCCATTGTTCTCAAAACAATGTGGGGTGTCACATTGAGTCTGTTACTGATGAAAATAAGCACAAAATAATTCCTGAATGCACAACGTTGAAGTCAGGGTCACCACTGTGAGTTTTACGTGGCATTGAATCTTTATAATACACTTTTAGGATCAAAAGGACATTTATTTTGTCACTTTATAGAATGAATAAAGAGAGATGACTGTCAAACATAGTGCTAGAACACAAAGACAAGGAGACAAAACCAAAGAGCATAGTCAAAGAACTGTTGCTTCACGTCAGAGATGCCACAGCACCTTCCCTTAAATTTTGAATAATATTCATTCCCAAATAGTTCCTCATCACACCAAAATCTATCATTTTGTTGACGACGAAATCTGTAAATTAGAGGATACATTTGCTGGACTTCATTCCATGGTGGCTAATCAGTCAAGGTTTAATGACACACAGGGGGAATATCAGCTACTACGATCAGCTTTTTAACCCCGACCACGTGATCCACTCCGGTCATCCTATTACAGTACCATGCCCAGTCACAGCACGGAGTTTATCATAACCCACAGTAATTTTCAGTAACCTTTGCACATTGTCCAGTTTCCTAAACTGTTCTCTCTTATTGCACATATGCTCAATAGACCTGTATTCATGGTCCAATAATCTTCTAGGTCAACTCCTTGATTCATACACATAAAGACATTTACATCCTGATGGAAGTTTTTATTTCTTGTCACAGATCTTTAATTATCTTTTCAAATTTCTGTTTGGTTTCTTTTGCAGCTTGCTCAACATTGGTGATAGGCTACAACCCCATCTAACTCACTTCTCCACTGTTGCTTTAACCCCATCTAACTCACTTCTCCACTGTTGCTTTCCTTTTATGTCCTTGGACTCTTATGAATGCAGCCCTGTTTCTGTACAACTTGTAAATAACATTTTGCTCCTTGTATTTTATCCCTGCTGTCTTCAGTATTTCAAAGAGTGTAGTCCAGTCAACATTGTTAAACTTCTTCCCTAAATCTGCAATGCTATAAATTAGTTTTGTCTTTCTTCAAACTATATTCCAGGGTAAGTCATATCAGCAGTACTGCCTCTTGTTTTCTTACCTTTCTCTACATTGATCTTCCTCGAGAACACTACTGCCAGTCCATCTATTCTTTTATAAATAATTTCAGTATTTTATAACAGTGACTTATTAAACTCTTGGTTTGGTAGTATTCACACCTGTTTGCACTTACCTTCTTTTGAAGTGGAATTATTACACACTTGTAGAAGTCTGGGAATATATACCCTGTCTCATATATCTTGCACATTAGGTGGAACAGTTTTGTTAAGGTTAAGGGTTCATAATTATTTATACTTGTAACATAACAGTAGAAATTTGGCTTTCCTTAAATTATGGTACCTATATGTGCATACCTGTATCTATATACATTTCTCCACTGTCCCAATTGATAATAAAATAAATTATATATGCTATATGCCTTTTTTTCCTGAATTTGGATTTGGCAGCTGTCAGTCAAAGCTGAATTTGGATTTGGCAGCTTTCAGTCAAAAATTCATAAATTAATATTATTTGATGAGTCTGGCTGAGTGGCATCCATTTTCTTCTGATTTGAAATGTATTTTACAGGGCTTTCCTTTAACTGTTACTGCAAAAAATATAATTCTGGCCTCACTATTGTACATAGAGGTTTCATAATTTTTGTTACTAATGAGTTTATAATTGGAAACAAGGCAATGATTAGTCATTTACATGTTGTTAATGCTGGTTGCCATATTGCTCATTGCCCATTTGTAAGTATGGAGAGTGTACTTGTAAAGGAGAAGAGGGAATGCGGAAATGTCATGTCATTGTCGGATACAGATGTTTCATTGTCATCTTCCTATGATTCCTACATCCAGCATAGAAGGTCTTTGCACAAGAGGGTGACAGCTACTAGACATCTCCATTGCTGTGTTAGGAATATTGTTACAAATGTACCTAAATACAGTGGTGATTGCTTGGAAGAGGCAAAGGAGGCCAGACCTCCTTGCTTTTGTGTAGTAGAAGTAGTGGTAGTTGTAGCAGTATTTATTTTTACAATAAACCTCTACACACTTTTTCAGTGAGTGCAAAAGACTTTAGCTCATGTTATTTCCTCCAAACAGCTAATGCTTTAGAGAGCAAGTCAAAGTGTAAAAGCTTAAGTCTAACCTAAAGCTGACTGAGGTGTGAAGCATATGGCAAGAAGGCAAGATACATACCAGGCCTCCTGTAAACACTCAGTTGCCATGTTAAACATTATAAACAGGAGAGAGGATACTACCTGCCTTAGCTATGCTTAAGTGGTTATGTGCTAGCCCCACAAAAGAAAACTTATACTGCTGCCCGTGTCTGCTGAGGGTTTTGATGATCTGGAGAACTTGTCTAGAGGTTTAGTAAGGCATACTTCTTCTATAAATATCATCTAAGAAGTTTTATTATGTTTCAAGAACCATCCAAACAAGTGTTTAGCATTTCAGAGCTACTTCGTAAACATCATAAACTGATGAAAATCAGACACCACAATGAGCTTAAAGCTAACAGAGATCCGTTTAGCTTCTAGTGGTAGTTTCACTGTCCTTCTACCTCTTCCTATAGATGCTCACAACAACAGTGCATGAACATTTGAACAGTTTTACTGTTTTTGAGATACTTGTTCACAGGCTCTGCATAATAATAATCTGACCATTCACAGGCTCTGTAAAATAATAATCTACCCTTTTTCAAAGTAACTCATCTCAATGGATTTCCCCATTTGCAGTTCATATCTTCACTAGGGCAGTCCTGCATCCATGTCTGCTCTGCTTATATAATTTTGTTACCATGTCACATACCCACAGTGCCACCAGGTGGTATCCATCATCACAGTGGTCAGTGGTCACAATGTTTTGGATTATCAGTGTACAGACCCAATCCCTCCTCATGTGATATTCATGTTTTTGGAGGCCTGAAGTAAGACATTCATGGCCATCAATTTACTTTGGATGAAGAGATGCATGCAGGGTACAATCATGGTACTATAGGCAACTGCAAACTTTTCCCATGAAGGCATCAACTGCCTTGTCACAAAGTGGGATAAATGTATTTGTAGTTATAGTGATTACTTTTGAAATAATAAACAGTTTACTTTTTTCTCATCTATCTCATTTCCATTTCACTGTCCCTTATAGTACATGAGTTTTGCTATTCGAGCAACAAAATAACTGATGCAGGCTTTTTGTTGCAAGAGAACCATTTCTAATAAAGAGAATTTCATTAACATTTAATATAAATTTAAATCTTTGGAAGTCTTTTCTTTTATTTATATGGAATGTAGCCTTGCACAGAAGTGAAACATGGATATAAGAACTTCAGAAGTGTTTGAAATGTAGTGCCAATAAAGGAATGCTGATTATTAAGTGGGTAGATGAAATAAGTAACTAGGAGGTGCTGAATTGAAATGAAGAAAAAAGTAATTTATGGCACAACTTTTCTCTAAAAGAAGGGATCTGTTAACAGGACACTCTGTGAGGTCTCAAGGAATATTCAGTTCTGTAAGGAAAGCAAGTGTGGTGGGTAACAGTTGAACAGGGAGATGTAAACATGAGTACAGCAAGTTGCAGTAGTTATTCAGAGGTGAAGAGGATTGCACAGGATAGACTATCATGACAAGCTGCATCATACCAGCCTTGCAACTGAAGACCAAAACAAAATAACAACAATGTCACACAGAGATATCCTTTTAAATATGAAATTGTAGATACCAAGTAAACCTAGATTGGTAGTCTCGGTCTTTCCCATTTGTAAACTAATACATAAATTTAAGCAGTATTGTACGCTTTAGTAATATCCAAGATGGCTGGTGTTATAGTTTCTCTTTGTGTGAGTGCATTAAAAATATCTGCAGATAAAAAGATCAGAGTGTTTATTGTCAGTTTTCTCTTCAAGGAACTGTTTTATAAAATTTTATGAGGTTTTGCCTATGCAAGATACCATTTCAAGAGATATAGGATTCTGTTCATGTTGGACTTCAAGTAAACCTTCTTGGTACCATTGATATTATCAAAGAAGGTTTCTAGTCAAGAAGAATCATCTATGCCTGAATTTTCTCCTGTGGTGATTGCAGTGAAAAGCTTAGCTTCTATTCCACACTTCCAATAAGCCAACCTTTTGGTACAACTTGTTTTCTTTTCCTGTTTTTAGAATCTTTTTAGTCTTATCTCTGAGGCATTCATAATTTAAATAATTTTCTAAAGTCACATGTTTCTATTTTCTGTCAGTCTACTCTATAGCTACTTATGAACATGATTGGTTCCACTAAATGGTAGTTGTCACAGAAATCAAATTTCAGAATGTGCAACTAGATGTAGCTCCATTGATGACATCCGATAGAATACAGAATTTATGCACAGCCATCATGGAAGTATCAGAGTTGTTTACCAGACTGTACTGTACATTCATAAATTGCCCCTTGATTTTGATAGTATTGAACTACTTTATCTTCTCTATAAAGTTTGAGTTTGAGCCCGAGCTGAAAATGCTTGGAGTCAAGATGGGTGTGATCACTGTCCTGCCATGCAGCTCAGTTTGGTTACACCAGGGTAAGCCATTCCAGAGAAATGTAGAGAAGTTGGCTAAAATTTGGTAAAGGTGGAATTTGTAATGAAACTGGACAATACCTCACTCACTTTTAGTACATAACCCAATACATTACTTTAGTGTAAAAACTGATACACATGTCACATGTATGACGCATGAAGTCAATATCTCTTTGGTTGTTACTAGCGAGCTCTTTATATTAAGTGCCCATATGTATTTATATTATAACTGGATGACTCTGATGGCTTAGTGTGGGTTAGGATTCACTGCTGAAGGGGGTTGTTGGGCAGCTGAAGAAGGGCTGATAATGGTTACGACGACTTCTTTACTGAGGCTTGATTACAATTATTAGTGGGCAGTGCGGAGAATATGACAGTGTCTCACCAGGTGCGATGGTCTCCAGCTGATGACTGCACATTCCACTGCTCAGCAACTGGGGCTGCATCACCAGGTACAATTGCTGGTATCACAATTAACGCTGACAGGTACTGTGATACTCTGAAAAAACTCAAACGGGCAATTCAGAACCGGAGAAGAGGAATGCTGGCGTACACATTCTCCATGACAACACTTGCCCACACATTGCTTCGCAAATCGTTGCTCTCCTGGAACAGTTTCAGTGGAACATAATCACCCATCCACCCTATAGTCCTGACTTGGCGCCCAGTGACTATCACCTGTTCCCTAGGTTAAAAGAACATTTGGCTGGAAAGTGATTCAGCTCCAATGACGAGGTGAAAGAAGGGGTTCATAACTTTCTGAACAGCATGGCAGCGAGCTGGTATGACATGGGCATACAAAAACTGCCATAGCATCTACAAAAATGCATCGACATAAATGGTGATTATGTCAAAAAATAGCTAAATGTTCAAGCTGTAAACTGATGTAAACCATTGTAGAAATACACAGGTCTATGTACTTATAAAAAAAATAGGAGATCTTACTTTTGGGATTACCCTCGTACGTGTAACCAATATTAGCTTGCAGTGGTGGTAAGAGAGAGATGATTATATTGTATTCTAATAGGGTCTCTTGGACAGCCGAGTAAAACGTTATTGCGTCCATTTGCTGTTAGGATGGGATGTGTGGGTGGTAGTTCTGGGTAGTGCAGAATGTGGAACACAGAAAACTTATTTTTACCATTTATTAATAAAGGCGGTGCAACAATGCATTAAGTGCGTCTGGTAACCCATCATCACTGTGTTGAGAGTGATACATGTTCACAACTGGCCGGTCTCAGACTGCTCTTCACAGCCGGTGGCTGTGTACACGCCACGGCGCGCGACTCAAATTGCATTTCCCGTCAGCATTGCGCGTGATAAGCGCACAGCGCGGTGGCTCTCCCGCTGTCCACTACGGCCGTAGAATTCTACCGTTACAGTATGAATTTTTTGAGTTTATTTTAAAAGATGTTCAGTTTTGAGATTTTATTGTTATTATTATTCTTGTTGTTACTGTTGTGTATGACTTTGTACACTATGGTAAGGCAAAGTGGGCTACAGAGTGGTGCAGCAACTGTCATCATATGAATGCTGGACAGGAACACAAATGACTAGTGAACAAGTTAACACAATAAACAGAAGATTTACTTAACTTGTATTTCTCCAAGAATACAAAGACGTATCACAAATAATGCAGAAAGGAACAGAAACCACCTTTCACAAATTTGAGGCTCCATGAGCTAAAGCATGGACGTCGATGTTGGAGCCTTGACTAGGTGGCATGCACATAGCTTCATGTAGTGAAGTGGTTTCAAATGTGAGTGGGGCAAGTGGCTGCTGCTGGCCATCCTATATTGCAATGGCAGGGGGAGCTTGTAGCCCAGAGCCACTGGGCATGACTCAGTGTACATGCCCCATTGGGTCCACCAGATCCTGCACAACTGCTGTTGGTGTTTGACAGATACAATTCGTTGCCAACTTTGATACCCATGGGCTGTTATCAATACATGATACAATAATAATAATAATAATAATAATAATATACCACAAAACAAACTTCCTTATTCTACCCCACCAGATAAAAAGGAAATACGAGAGATCATCAGGGGCTTGAAAAACAACAAAGTGTCTGGCAAAGATTCAATTGTTGCAGAACTTTTGAAGTATGCAGGAGACAGTTTCTGGGAATGACTTGAAATACTCTTTCAAAAAAATCTGGCTCATGGGAGAGATTCTAAAAGAATGGAGAGATGCTGTCATCCACCCATTGCACAAGAAAGGAGACAAATCCAATGTCAATAATTACAGAGGATTATCACTTCCACCAGTAGCATACAAGATCCTTGCCATTGCTCTCAAACATAGAATAGAACAACACATAGGTCAATGACTAGATGACTAGGACAGGAAGATCATGTGCAGAGCACATCTTTACCATCAAAACCTTAATCAAAACAAAGACACTAGCAGCTGATAAGAAAGTGATCATGACATTTGTGGACTCCATAATAGAGACACATTAATAGAATTTGGAATTGATGATAAGACAATGAGGCTCATTCAGCAAACACTAACCAACACCCAATCACAAATTAAATTTTTAGTTGAACTGTCAGAGCACTTTGAAATCAAAACAGGTTTGAGACAAGGAGACAAACTCTCTCCGATCTTGTTCAACTATGTTTTAGAAAAATTTATCAGGGAATGGCAAAAAGAAATGAGTCGGTTCAGCTTTCCAAATGGAATCAGGCTAGGCCACAAACAGTCTGAGCTTACAGTTGAATGCCTCGCGTTTGCAGATGATATAGTGTTTTTTGCAGAGAATCTGCAAATTGCAACTAACCAGATTGAAGTCCTCAAGGAAACAGCAGTGGAAGCAGAATTGCAAATATCTTTTGAGAAGACACAATATATGAACATAAATGCCACTGATCCAGACTGGACAATGAGGACCAAGTATGGCGACATCAAAAGAGTTCCGAAGTTCAAGTACCTAGGTGAGATTTTGACTCCAAACAACAATAAAAAAAGGTAGCAATCGAAGAATGGGCAAGAAAAATGGAAATAGCATTCAGATTGTGTCAGAACACATACAATTCTAAATCACTCTCATACCAGGCCAAATTCCAACACTACAGCACAGACATCAAAGCTGAATATTTATATGCATCAGAGACAATGGCCAGGAAGGGACTTTCAGACTTGGAAAAGAAAGAAAGGAAATTCCTTAGAAAGATTCTTGGGCCCAGAAAAATATCTAATGAATTTACGTTGTGCCTAAGATCAAATCTAGAACTTTATCAACAATTTGAAAATATCACCACCACCATGAAGAAAAGAAGACTGTCTTTCTATGGACATATTAAAAGAATGGAATCAGAGAGACTCACCAACAAGATTCTTCTCTTCCAGGAAAGGAAGACACAAGTTCCATGGGTGCACTGGGATCTAGAAAAATGCGGTATCATGGCAGAAGAAATAGTGAACAGACAGATCTTTAGGAAAAAGGTTGCAGAGGTGAAGGATTTCTTCAAGGAGAAAATGAGTAAGAACAGAGTGTTCTCGGCAGAAGAACGTGCATGAAGGAGTACTGGCGAAAGAGGAAGGAAGAAAACTTTAGAAAGTGACGGAAGTTGTGTAAACGGAGCCCATAGATGGCTGTAATGAAAATAAGTAAATAAAATATTATTATTATTATTAGTAGTAGTAGTAGTAGTAGTAGCAGCATCATTCGTAGTGGTGGTGGTGGTGGTGGTGGTGGTGGTGGTGCTGTTGCTGCTGCTGATGTAGAGATTTTGTAATTATAGGTAGAGAAGGAAACCCCCCCACGAGTCAAAATCCAAGTTACCTTATCCCTGCAAGCCTACACTGACATTGCTGCATAAAGGCAAGGGAATTTGACACAGTGTCATTGCTGCATGGACTAGTGTTAAACAGTGACTTTGTGGGACAGTGTAAATAGCTGAAGTAAGAGTAGTAAGCAAGGACAGTGAGAACAGTTGGAGCCAAAATGTATAGATGTAGCAAATAACTGAGCCTGTTCCCAGCACACACGTATGTAGTCTTTAGAACTAACTATGATGTAAAATTCAGGGAGGAAATTTTCAAATTTTCCAAAAGGAGGGGGAATGTTGTATTGTGGAAGAATTACATAGTTTCAAAGGCCTATTTCTGGAATTTCTTCACAGCTGACATTACGATCAGTTCACTAGCCATCATGTATATTATGATGGCCTCTGAGCAGTCCAACACGGTGGGCTCCAAATCGGAGTTTCATCAATCTTGCTATATGGCACCATCATCAACAGCAACAGCAACAGCAAAAAAAGCAGCAGTGTTGTGTTACTGGTACACTGATGGAGAAAGACTGCAGCACCCTCACAGACTGTGTTCAGTGGCACTAGGGTATAATATGTGCATACTGATGGGTTGTAGTGTTAGTGATTCATTTGACAAAGTCATTGGTGAACAGGTGGAACTGACAAGGTTGGTCTGTGCAGTCTCTCTTTTGGCTGTGCAGGCAGTAACTTTGCTGTGCTTAGAGGTGAATACTGTTTGCAACATTCATTTTTGGACACAACATGCCACACTGACAGGAATGTACTCCGGTTGAACAGTTTCAGTCATTTTAAAGTGGTCACATAGTGAGCCTGTGGGAAACTGTATGAACATATCAACAGATTGGTGTGTATGTTGAGCACAGTGTATCAGTAGTGTGTTGCTACTTTCAACTGTGGTCTGTGGAACATCCCCTTACCTGTATGCGGTATCGGCTACTAACCTCTTGGCCGCACTTTCAAATACGTGCCCTATCAGTTAAGCTGCAGAGTTTCCCACAGCTGCAACCGTGGCATGAAAGTGGTGCCATGAATGATTATGCCACCATCAAAGAGATGCAAGCATCCCCTATCCGGAGCTCCATCAGCAGGTGTACTTAAATTCAAACATCCACGCACTTGCCCCCATTTTGTGTGTTTGCCAGTTGAATAACATTTACAGATTTTCATAGTGGCCAGGGTTTGTCATCTACAGAATAGTTATTGTATTGAAAACTGTCTTATTTGTAAATGTGCAGTATCTGTATATATTCTACCATTCAAAGCTACTGTTAGCAACAGATGCTGCAACCACAGCAACAAAGTTGTGTGTTATTTTTACTATTTGATATTAGATGTAGACTAAATTAATACCTGAATTCTTTGTTCGTGAACAGCATCTGTTCCTCACTCCTGTATCCACTGAAGAATCACACAGTGTGCAAGGAAGTCACAACAGACTAGCAACAAGGATGGTATGTGGAACAAGGAGCTTTTTCAGCAGCATCTAGCATAGCTTATTCAGTTTCAGAGCGAACAAATAGCAGAACTGCTGTCAGCAGTTTCTTGCCTCACACAAGTGTAAGCAGCCCAGCAGCAAAAGGTGCCAGAAGCTAAAGAAGGAATTTAGCTGCTGCCTCCACTCTTCCAACAGTTCGATGAGACAGAGGAAACATGGAAAGAATACAATACACAGCTGCATCAGCATTTCAATGCCTACGAAATCATAGGTGAATCACACCATTCATTTTCCTCTTCATATGTGGAAGTGTACACCTACTGACTTTTAGTGAAATTATTTCCCCTCATTGAGCCCCAAACCCAGCCCTATGGGGTCGTAATTGCAACATTAGATTAATATTCTGGGATTCAAATACATATTGCTCTTGCACGGTATAAAATTTTCTGCACGCATCAGAATGATCAGTTCTATAAGGAATGGATTGCAGACTTACAGAGCATGACTAGAGACTGTAAATTCAATTGTGTCTGTAGTGCAATTTATCAGGATTAAATGCTCTGTGAAGGTATTGGCTCTTCAGATAAGCTGAATGCAAGTTTTGTCATTGCATGGGACCTGCAAAAACAGTCTGCCTGCAAAAGACTAGAAAGCCCTCCTCTGTTTCGTACAGGAATTGAGCAAAACAGAAACAAATAAATCAATGTCATTTCATGTTAAGATTCTGTGCCACCTCCTCCTCAAAAATCAGACCCACACCCTTCAAAAAGCCTCTCCCAATCTTGAAATTCACAAAAACAATTCAGTACACAGATGGAAATAAAGAAGTTTTTCTCAACACGAAATGGACAACTACATTCAGGAGAACATACTGAAAACTTTGGATTACATTTCAAATGTGCATTGCAAAAATTGATTCTGTAGAATCCCATCTTCAATTACCATTGGATAAAGATACAAAGAAAATTTTTGTTGTGAACACTCATGTCGGCTTGTTTGAATGTCAATGGCTACCTTCCAGAGGTGCTTCCATGTCTGCGTTGTTTCAAACATTTCTTGAACAAGTGCCTTCTTGTTTTATGACATAACCATCTCCAGACAAACACTGGAATAACACCTTAAAAATTTGGACTGTTTTATTCAACTTTTAACTGAGGTGCGCCTCAAATGTAACTTGCAGGAAAATTCTTTTTTCAACACGATGAATGAGTACTTAAGACATATAACTGACAACAATGGTGCTTTGGGCTTGCAGTAGAAACCTCATCCTATGGCATCGGGGCTCTTTTATCCCACAAAATTGGCAAAACAGAATGCCCCATTGTATTTGCTTCCAAACCTTTGAACAATGCTCAGATTACCCTGTCAGCTGGAGAGGGAAACCCTGGCTATAATACACATTGACACCAACTTTCATCATTACATTTTTCCTGGCCACAGACCAAATTTCAACACACAAATTTTGACAGATCTTCTCATTTACCTGTCTGCACAGATGGAGCATTTGACACATCAGAAGCTTCTTGTTTACATTTTGATTCTTCTGATTCACATGCACTGGATTATTTTCCTATTTATTCACGACGGATTGCCCAAGCCACAGAGCAGGACCGATCACTATGATTGCTAAAAAGGTCAGCTGTACTCTCAAAAATGTATTTCCAATCACTTAGTGTGAAGATAATTTGTGCTCTACAACAGATTATCTCTTCTGAATCATGTGATTCTGCTTCACATGCCTAATGACCAGGCCATAGTGCTAATCCCCACCCCATTGCAACAGCAACAGCAAGTGTTTAGTCTTCTACATAGCGGCCATTGGGTAACAGTTCGCGCTAAGCAGCTAGCATGCCAACATTGTATGTGGATTGGGTTAGATAAGCAAATACAGTATGTGATGGTACAATGTTGCACTTATGAAGAGAATGAGGCCACTCTGCACCAGGAATGTTTTTCCTGGCCACATTCTGACACTTCACAGCAATGTCGCCATATAGACTTTGCTGGCCCCTTTGGCAGACATATTGGTTGATCAGCATTGATGCCTATAGTAAATACCCTTTTATTATCCCAGTGCATTCAATGAATGCTGCCAGCACTATCAGAATGCTGTATTTTCTCCAGAAGGCTTGCCACACACAATTGTTTTTGAATAGATCTCCTTTTTCTTTCAAGGAATTTGCACAATGTTACAAACACAATGGAATCCAGCATGTCAGGACAGCACCATTCTTGCCACAGTCTAATGGCAAGGCTAATGTTTCATTCGAATGCTCAAGAGATGAAAGTCAAAACTTCATGTTCCACATTCACATGAAGATACCTTACTGGTGTTTCTGAGTGCATGCCATATTTTGCCTACTCCTGACATTTCACCAACAGAATATTTGCATTGGAGATGCCATCAGACCTTACTGCATTTGCTTTGTCCTTACCATTCTGCTCCAGCTTCAGACTTCACCATGGAGCTTCACGCAAACATCGAGTTCAACATCAAGTGTACGGTACAACAGGCCACACTTATGGGAACCTTATGTCGTTCTCAGATCAGCTGGCAGAGTACAGTATACTATTCGTGGCAGTGCAGGCACACATCAGCACCAACAAAATCAGCTAAAACTCCATGAATTCAGCGATCCTGCCAAAGATCAAACTGTTTCAGATTTCTTTATTGCATGATGTCTGCCCACCATGATGCAGCCAGATTTGTCTGCTGCTACACAGCTTACTGAGCAGGTGCCACCATCTGTGGCTGTTTCCCAATGGAAGTCTCAGCCGTTGCCACCAACTCTGCAGATTGCCTCTCGCAGGGACATCAATGCCATCACTGTTGGCTAGTTACCTGCACCCCCATGCTCCTACCTGTGCCATTAGATGCATCCTGTGCCCAGTTTTCTAGGGCAGTTTCCCTGGTGCTTGCAAGATGCAATGTCGGGACTTGGGTTGGTGTGCGCTGTCCATGGTACAGGCCACCTCCCACACCTTCCAAGTTTAGTGTCAGCCGCACTTTCAAATATGCTGCTGCCAGTTAAGCCATCATATTTCTTACTCCTGCCAACATGGCACAAGGGCGCAGCCATAAACAATTACAATGCTGTCAATAAGACGCAAGAATCTCCTTTCAGGAGCTGGTTGCTAGCCTGAATGTAAGTTTGGAAGCAAGAAATACAGCAGAAAAATGGGGGAAAATGACATTATTATATTATCAGAATTATCCTATCATCTTATCAAAACTTACATAAGAAGGCACAACTAGTGATAAAGGACATGAAGGGGCCTTATTGTGAAATGGTACAACTGTGACCAACATCTTACAGTCTCATTTCAGGTTTTGAATGGTTCTTGTGTGGAAAGTACATGTTTTAATGCCACACGTCAAATTTGGTAAGAAATATTGGGAGTAAACTTTCTGTTCCAAACAAATGGGGAGCAGAGTTTGAAAATATTGATTGGTTTACCACAAACACTGTAGCCCAGTTTTATTATTCTTGTTAGTTCTTTTGTCATTCACCCAGTAGTTATCTTGAGCTGTCCCACAGGAAAAAAAAAATCATCAACTGATTCTATGACCTCAGAGGATAAAAATCAGAGAAATAAGAGCTCATATGGAGACACACTGACCACCATTCTCCCTGCACACCATTCACAAATGGAACATGAAATGTGGAAAATGGTAATAGCACCAGAAGTATTTTACACTGCACACCATAAACTGGCTTGCACAATATAAGTTTAGATGTAGATGAAGAAAGTTAATTTGTACAATTTTATTTTTTATGTGTTGATACACAGTATTTCAGTCTAATTAAAATTGACTAATCAGGCCTACTTTTACACTTACTCTGCTGCTTTCATCCATTTGCCTTAAAAATTTAACTGTACTAGAGACAAATACTACAATATCAGGTAAACAAAGAAGGCTCTCGTATGTTTCTTTAACACTATTCGTCATTCTTTAATTGATTCTAGGAATCTGATGACTTCTTCTAAGGCAGTGGTCATCAAACTTTTTTGCTCAAAGGCCAAAACTAACAATATGATGAGGCACCTCGGGCCGCACATTTAAAGGTCTTTTTATTAACTGGCAAACCACATAAATGGTGTTTATGACCCTCCAATAGACTAGTTACAGTAAAGAAGTGAGAGGTTTACCACTGACTTTCTAGCACTTATCGTTAAAGTTGATACCATTCGGACCACTAGGTGTAGAATATTCTCTGTTTCAAATTGTTACCACCCTCAATGACCTGTAAATTGTAACACCACACACACCAAATATGTACCATATATGACTGACCATCTCTACAGGGTGGTCGGGAATTCCCGTTACAGACTTCTAGGACTTGTAGAGGGGAGTGAGTACATCGTATTTTGAATAGGAACCTATGTCCAGAAACGTCATCCAACGAGACTACAGAGCGTCAAAGTTATAGGTGCAGACGTCTGTAAATGTACGTATACATGGGATGATTCCATAATGATGTTACAGACTTTCTAGGATGATGGAGAATGATAAATGTATTAATTTGAAGTAAGGATCCCTGTACCAGAAACGAACGAGTCGAAAGTTATAAATGAAAACCATTCTGATACCTCTGACAGTTGAATACATGTACCGGTTCTTGTGTTGTGAAGAATGTAGGGCTGATAACTTTCAGTGGTGGTAGTGTGGACAAAAACAAGAAAAAATGTCCAGTAAACATGGGCTCTAAATTGCATTCCTGAGGAGCTATGACCATTCTTTCATCTTTGCTAATGTGAAACACATCTCCTCTACGAGCGGCCGTGGGCATGCGGCGCGTTTGATGGCACGGCTCACACTGTTGGCTAGTAGGCCGCTCATGCCTTTAGTGCTACGGAACACCGGCAAGTGGTGCATTAAATGAAAGTGGTTGATGGTTTTCAGTTACTTAATTACTTCCCCGACTTTAATCACAATTCTACGCAGTTTCCATAAACAAAACACCGCTACGCCAGACAAGTAGAAAACTAATGCTACCCGTGCGAAGCTGGGAAGGGTCACGGGCTGCATGAAAACATGATCCAGGCAGCAGTTTGACGACCACCGCTCTAAGGATTTAAGAGTAATCTTGTCTGACTCATCTTTCAGTTCTGAGTTTCTAACTATTGTTGTTAAGTCTAGTGTAAGCTGTTGCATTGATGAGTATAACATTTAATATACTAGCAGAGAATGCTGTATTTTCAACATCTTATTGTAAATACATTGTCAGAATTGAGTTATATATATATATATATATATATATATATATATATATATATAAAAGGAGACTTACCAAACAAAAGCGCTGGCAGGTCGATAGACACACAAACAAACACTAACATACACACAAAATCCAAGCTTTCGCAACAACCTGTTGCCTCATCAGGAAAGAGGGAAGGAGAGAGAAAAAGACGAAAGGATGTGGGTTTTAAAGGAGAGGGTAAGGAGTCATTCCAGTCCCGGGAGCGGAAAGACTTACCTTAGGGGGAAAAAAGGACAGGTATACACTCGCACACACACACATATCCATCCACACATACACAGACACAAGCAGACATTTGTAAAGGCAAATGTCTGCTTGTGTCTGTGTATGTGTGGATGGATATGTGTGTGTGTGCGAGTGTATACCTGTCCTTTTTTCCCCCTAAGGTAAGTCTTTCCGCTCCCGGGACTGGAATGACTCCTTACCCTCTCCTTTAAAACCCACATCCTTTCGTCTTTTTCTCTCTCCTTCCCTCTTTCCTGATGAGGCAACAGTTTGTTGCGAAAGCTTGGATTTTGTGTGTATGTTAGTGTTTGTTTGTGTGTCTATCGACCTGCCAGCGCTTTTGTTTGGTAAGTCTCATCATCTTTCTTTTTAAATATATTTTTCCCACATGGAATGTTTCCCTCTATTATATATATATATATATATTTTCCATAATCTATGGGCCCTGGCAAAGCAGTATTTCGCCATCATGACTGTGTTCAATAATTTCATTTATTAATTGCACATTGTCCATGATTCTGTACATTCTAAAACCAGCTTGTTCACTTATTTGATTAAAGCCTGATGCTTTTCTACGCAGTTAGTGATAAATTTAGTAAATATATTGTATGTTACACAGAGGTGGCTGACTGGTCTTTAGGTTTTTTGTGTGTCTAGGCTGTCTCCTTTGTTGGTGAGTAATACCCTCACAATATTGTTCCTGTTTTGTAGAACTATCTTACTGTGCAGATATTCCATAAATAATTCTGCAAGTTCCTTCTGTATGGTTTTCTCTCCGACATTAGTAGAAACATCCTCATTTCTGTTCACCTTTTCCTGCCCATAAACTTCTGACACTACTTTTGGAATGTCACTTTCATCATTAAACTGTCAGGGTTGGATTTATCTCTTGAACTATATAGACATCTAAATAAATCTTGGCAGCCTCGTAAAATTTTATTTCAGTCGTTAGTTGCTGTGCCACCTGCCATGTAAACTTATGAAATGTATTGTCTACTTTGTGTTTAGTTTCTATTACACTCTTCCTGTGCTTTTGTACCTCCTCACAGCCATTCGAAGTTATTTCCAAGTAGTTTTGTTTATTTCAGCTTATTCTATTATGTTCCTATTATCATTGGCCTGAACTTACTTTTCCTCATTAACAGTTCCTTTTTTTCTATTTGACATTTTCTTTTACTTTTGCTGTCTTCATACTTGCAACATATTTTGCTATTTGCATCCCACAATCTACGTAATTCCTCTTGGTAGTGCTAAATGTTAACCATTCAGAGACTGGTCAGTTTTACCATTCCTCTGTTATGAAGAGCTTCCAGCATGCTTCAGTGACCACCACTGGAAGTGGCAATGAACCAAGTGTTTTGGAACTTGTTGATGTTGAGTTATCTCCTAAATTGCATACATGTCAAATACCACTAAGAAAGTGAGAAGACATTGCCATGGTGAGTTGAGTGCCATGGCAGGAGAGGAGGCTGATGTCTACTCAACTGATCATAGGCAACTGCTGGAGGCTGTGGTATATGTCAGCCATATTAGACTTGCCTGAAAAGACAGGGCACTTCCACAGTCAACATTTGTCTCCCTGCCTTTGTTTGGATCCAAAATGGAACCCACATACCAAATTTCTAAATCTCTTATTAAGAATTAAGCATCACTCTTCAACAATATATGGTGGAATAAGCTCTGTAATACAAAAAAATATTGTAGAAGGTTGAACACTAACAAACATAAAGAGTAGGTAGAGAGACAAATTTTGTTTTGAATCTTACTGATCTGGAGAAAATATATGAGTTATGAAATCATTAACTGTAGAGCAATCAAACTGTATCTGCAGTATTTCCTTGTGAGGCCAGTTGGTACATAAAAGTCACAAATGTGAAGAATAGCACAAGATAACTTAAAGTGAATTTGAGCACCAAATTTTGCAAAATGTTTATGGATCCATGAGGAAAATATATCAAAAATGTTTTCAGTTGCTCTGTACTAAGTATCAAAGAGGTCCACAAGCACTTATGTGGGGCATACAGACTGGATATTATGAGAGAGAGAATGACCAGCATCAGGATGAAACACAGTCGGGTCCATACAGGTTGGCCATAAATTGAAAAAAATGGTGAACAATGTCTGGAAGGCAACTGAACGGCTTTTACTTCACACTCTCAATACGCCCCATCAATTGATGCTGAACTTTTACCCATATCTACGTAACTAAGTGCTGTAATTTGTTCAACACACCAACACAACTGACACTGGGATACAGTTTTGCGACATTTCTTCACTTACACCACAATAAAGACGAGAATTTTCTCCACTGTTTTATGATTGGGGACATATGAAATTTTCCAGTAAGATGCACTATCCTTTTGGGATTGACAGAGAGCCCTTGTTAAATTTTCTATTTTTATTTTTTTACTTCTGACAAGTGTAGACCACGTATGCACTACAACATTGATAGACCTTGTAGAAACTGCAATAGGAATTTTAGAGATTCCCATAAAGGTACTCTATTCTTACATGGAAACTTTTTATCCTGTGCAGTTTATTGAACAATGCATTATTCTGCTTCTCTCAAATAAGAGGACTTTTACAATTAGTATACTTCTGGCACTGTACCAAGCAACTTTCATTTCCATTTCTTCAACAGAAGATATTTCTTACAGAATGATGTGTAGACATGACACTACTGTACAAATTGAGGTAAATTTTTATTCCAATCTTTGGCATATGATTTACATTCCATCAGTGAACAAGAATCAGTGTCTGGCGTCTCTCGCACAGAGTGCCCTATCTTTCACTTTGGCTCCTTTGGACCGCTTTTGTTGTAGTCTTCACTTTCAGCTTGTAACTTGTACTGCTGCCATATTTGTTATGTACCAGTGATTAATAAATGCATATTCAATACTTAGTGTGTGTTATCTCCAACCGACCCTACATGATAACCACAGTGGTGACACAGACACCATCATCTCATCACGAGTTATTTTGTGCTCGTTTTCGTCATTTATGAACTTCATGTGCCAGCCCACATTGTTCCACCACAATGGCTCTACCAGTGTCTTTTGGTGGAAGTGTAACGGGCCCCATTAACTATTCCACTTGCGAATACGAGTGGACAAGTGTACCTCCTTTGAATCTGGTTAAAAGTGAACAGTTATTTTCGTCCAGCCACACCGGTGGCCACCTAACCTTACCTGGTTCCACACGCCACCACCTAGCATAGCAGCACAACAAAAGCCACAACACGGACAGTGCATGCTGCCTGCCGCCAATGTGAACGACCTTCCAGTTAAAGACATTGTGGTTTATTCTTTATGTACATCGTTACCTTCAGAATGACTTGTGCTGACAAAGTTCAAGTTCCAGAACTGTGAATTGAACATTTCTATACACGGGTAGCACATTCTAGTATACATAGTGTCACAACCCCTCCCCCCCCCCCCCCCAATCCCCACCGCCACCCTCACACGCCATCTCGGTGACGCTGGTCACCTGAACCGCACTGGTTTCCGCGACCATCGCACCGTGGTTGCACGACAACTGTCTTTCGCCCACTTTCATAATAACGTGCCATTTCAATGACGCCGGTTGCCTCGACCGTGCCAGTTTCTGCGACGGCATCATTGTAGTTGCACCATGACTGCCTTCTGCCCACTTTCTTAATGGCGCCGGCCGTTCCACCCATGCCAGTTACTGGGTCAGCCCCCCCGCGACTGCCTCCTGCCCGCTGTTGCACCAGCACCAGCACCAGCCGTTACACCCGCGCCGCATTCTTCGTTGGGCTTGCAAATTGGACACACCGTGCTGACTTATGCATCCACTCCCTCCGCACAGCATGCATCATGCGGCCACTGCCCCACACAGGCCTCAGGCGATGCACCATTCACCCCTACTGCACTTTCGGCATCGGAGATGTTCTGCTCTGCTCACACCGATCTCTATCTGCTGGTGCTGACTCAACATGTGTTTACAGGCAGGCTCCCTAAAATACCTGCATTGCAACACGACAATCCAAAAACTTGGTTTGCCTTTGTGGACCATACCCTGTACATCCACAGCATTTCTGATGACAGCACCCGTTTTGTCTGTGTAATGAGTCATCTCCACACACAAACGGACCTCATCACTGACTTGCTCCTCTCACTGCCCGTCTCGCATTAAAATTTGATGGCCAAAGCACTGCTTATCGAGTGCCTTTCCTGCCCTTCAGCGGAGACTATCCATCACATTATTCATGAGGAGCATCTCAATGACTACACACCTTCGCAGCTTTGGCAGGGCCTAAGTCATTAATCGATGATCAAGCATTACCTAACGCCATCCTTTGGACGTTGTGGATGGTCAAAATGCCTTCGGATCTGCAACTCCATCTACTGTCTCACGCCGACAACCCATTTGATTAGGCATGGCAGATCAGGCTTACACTATCATTCGTCACTAGCACTGCCTGTCACAAACACCACCTCCATAACCCTCAGTTGGCAAGCCTGCACATCCGGTTCCGCGCCCTGCTGGCAGAGGCCAGCGCACTCGCCTTGGCACCTCAGCTGCCAGTCAGGAGCTGCCATCTAGTGGCCTACAAGAGGTACTTCCAGTGGGCTCCCTACAGTTGCCAACCTTGCCTGAGCAGCCACCTGATCGGGTACCAGCCCCGACGCAGTGAGCTGCGGCTCCCTCCCGCACTGCACTGCCCAGCCAAACAGCCTACCCACTGTACTGGTTTCACACTACTTACAGGGGCATTGTCGGCAACTGCCACTCACCTTGTTCCTACCTGAACGAGACCGGTGGATGCGTTTAGGTGCCATGTCCCACCGCGTTCCTTCACAGCACCTATCGTCCGACACTACACCACTCACTTCAGCAATGCGGCGCCTCTATGCCACAGGCATGTCAACAGGCATCTGCTTTCTCATCAACACTGGTGCTGACATTAGCATAATCAAAGCCAAACATGCTGCGGATGCACTATCACCTTCTACCCTTGCCTTGATCACCGCCAATTGTTCTCCTATTGCGGTCTATGGCTCAATCAAGATGTCGTCCCACCTGTCACTGGTTCACACCTACCCTTGGACCTTCCACATTGCTGATGTGGATGAACCTGTGACCAGGTTGGATTTTCTATACCATTACAAAATTTCACAGGACCTGCAGGCCACCGCACTCCACCACACGTCTGATTCTATAGTTCTGTGCTCACACAAGTTCAGCACAAATTCGGCCTCCACCTCCTTGGCTGTGCTTATCACTTGTACGTCCCTGGTCAAGTGCATTACTACATAGCTCTCTGACTTGTTAGACGTGCACCCACAAATCGATGAACTCCGCACCCAGAATAATGTCTTACGCACCCACATCACCTCTGCCTCCGCTGAATTGTCACATGCACGGTGTACCATACATCACCTATCAGCAGACCCACAATGAGGCAGTCCATTGCATGCCTCTACAGCATCTTCTCACCAATCTGCCCCGTGTTGAGCATTCCACTGTCTGCTGCTGTTTTCTCACTGCCACACACGAATCTGCAAGATGCATCTGCATGCTCCACTTCTGCATTGCACCTTCCATCACCGACTTCAGCCGACACCCCACCTACGCCGCCCAGTTCACCAAGGTCAGTGAACCGACGTTGCCTGCGGATAGCTTCTTGATCCCAATCGCCGACCCTCCTACATGAGTATCAGCCATCCGTAATGGTACTTGTCATAGGGTTCACACCACCGACAGCCCACCTGTTTGTTGTAAAGCCAGGTGCCTTAATGCTTCCAAACTACTTTATGCAAAGAAGATCGTTCAGGATCTGTTCGCTTTGGGCATCCTCCGCCCCTCCGATAGCAACTGGTCTTCTTCACCTACTCACCTTGTTCCCAAAAAGGACGGCACCTTACGCACGTGAGTGGACTACAGGACCTTTAATGCTCACACCATTATCGAGAACTACCCCATTCCACATATCCAGGATTTCACGCATTTACTATATGGTTCTAACTTTTTCTCTGCTTTAGATTGTTCCAAAGTATATCTTTAGATCCCTATGCATACACCGGATATTCCAAAGACAGCTATCATCACACCCTTTGGCCTATCGATCCGTACCAGTTCGGGTTGACGGAGGAGATAGAGAGGATCCAAAAAAGAGCGGCGCGTTTCGTCACAGGGTTATTTGGTAACCGTGATAGCGTTACGGAGATGTTTAACAAACTCAAGTGGCAGACACTGCAAGAGAGGCGCTCTGCATCGCGGTGTAGCTTGCTCGTCAGGTTTCGAGAGGGTGCGTTTCTGGATGAGGTATCGAATATATTGCTTCCCCCTACTTATACCTCCCGAGGAGATCACGAATGTAAAATTAGAGAGATTAGAGCGTGCACGGAGGCTTTCAGACAGTCGTTCTTCCCCCGAACCATACGCGACTGGAACAGGAAAGGGAGGTAATGACAGTGGCACGTGAAGTGCCCTCCGCCACACACCGTTGGGTGGCTTGCGGAGTATAAATGTAGATGTAGAATACTGTTACAAGCTTTATGGATTGAAAACTGCTGTGAAGATACAGCAGGGTTTCATTGAATTCATTTTGCTCCCTCTGCCATTTGCTTATGCTTACTTAGATGACATACTGATCTTTTCCTCCTCTGCAGAGGAGCATCAAGTCAACTCAATGCAGTCCATTTGGTGCTCACTGCCAACGGCGTGGTGATCAACCATGATAAATCTCAACTGTGTTCCACATCAGTTACCTTCCTAGGCCATACTGTCTCTGCCAACGGCCTCCAACTGAGGAGTTCTCATGGCGTCTCTAGCACAGAGTGGCCTATCTTTGACTTTGGCTTCTTTGGACTGCTTTTGTTCTTGTCTTCACTTTCAGCACGTAACTTTTACTACTGCCATATCTGTTATGTACCAGTGATTAATAAATGCATAATCATTATTTAGTGTGTGCTATCTCGAACTGATCCTACATGATAACCATAAGTGCATTACCCACACTGCTGAATAGGACAAAAAGTATGCATTAAATTTTGAATATTGCTAACAATCACATTTTACTATTAACTTCATTGAAACGAGGCTCAGGGAATCACAAAAGGAAGAAATTACTTACAGCTGCTCATACGTGAGTGCTAAAGCCAGTAACAGTCTCTAGGTCCACTTGCAACAGAACATATTTCTATATAAATGCAAAATATTGTTGATGCAGGTTCACAGTTATCACCTGACAAGATCCAGAGGCTTTTTAAAAACCTTCCAGACAGTAATGTGTGCTTGAACTCAGCATAATATGTTCGCCTTTCAGAATCAATGTTTCGCAGTAGAAACCTTTTGAATGCATCTGACAGACAGATAAACTTCAGGTGCCAGAAACTCTCCCAAACTTCTTTTAACAATACAGATGCCAAACTGCTAACTTCATTGCAGTATCTCACACACACAGGACAATGGCTACTGCAGAGAATGGCGAAATGACTGGATCCAGAATAGAAGTCTACAGATAATGTGGAGTTAAAGGTAAAATGCTTACAGTGAAGAACAGTTTAGCCAAACTAAAGGCCCTATTCCAAATTAGACCCATTTTCTAAACGTTCACTTTAAAATAAGAATAAGAATTAATGTGAAAATTTTAAAGCTTCCTAGATTACTGTCTGTTGCTTCCATTTCCAATAAATATGGTTGGTAGATGACACCCATTGTTAGTAAGCTGTCCATGTTTCACCCTTTTTAGATAACTGACTAGGCCACTTATTCTTCATTTTACTACTCAGTCCACTTAAATTGAGACAGCAAATGAGTATTTCCATGCAGTGAGTTTTATTATTATTAGGTAGAATACATGAGAATCAGTGTTAGGAACATTTTCTGCACTTTTGGTGATTTCCGAATTCCAACACAAAAGAAACTTTCTTTCAAGGCAAAGGCATATTGAGATGAGTGCTAAGAGCAACTACTAGAGGAAATGAATGAATTTGGATGATGGCTGTTGAGCCCACTGAAATTACTCACAAAACGTTAGTGATTTTGAGACTGGAACATCAGCACATGGTGCACGAGACTCTTCCTGTTAATGAGATCTGCATTTATTGGACACCTAACTCCTGAGAGTGACAAAAAAAAGCTCTGGAGATTTGTCTCTGGCAACAAATATTAGAAATTTTCATTTTTGGTGGTCAGAAGCAGTATTCAGTATTTTAACTGGTGGTGAAATATGCACGAATCAATTTAAGCCAGAAACTAAGCAACAGTAGGGAAAAGAATGGTCAGTTTTTCTCCCCCAGGAACTTTCCACATTGCTGTCACTGTTGTGGCTGGAGATAGACCTAACTTCAAGTTTGATTCCTGGATTTTGCTTACTGCTCATACTTTACAAAAATCAAGAAAGAATACCCAAAATACAGTCTGCACAGTACCCACACAACAATGCAATAGCCCACTGGATATCAAATGTAAATTTCTGCTAAACTTGCTTATTTGCACCATTTCTTTCTGGGCAATTTCTTCCTGTTCCCCAAAGTCAATCAGTTTCCATCTGGAGGACAGAAACTGTCTTTAAATATGGTGCATACACAATGGATCTGCCAATGCAAGCCGCCATGAAGCCTCCATCAAAAGCTCAGAATGGGTGTGGTGGCACAAAGAACTTATAGGTTAGTTCTTTGAAGATACGTAAAGATATGAGACTTTACGAAGACACCTCAGGACTTCATGAATGTCCCTTGCATGTAGGTTATGCCTAGGTAAGGATACACTGCATATTTTCAGTAATGTTAGTTTTAAAAGCACAGAAGTAGAAATGCTGTGAAAACATGTAAGTGACATGATACACAGTTCTACGCTGTGTGATACTAACAGGTTTGCTCTAAGCACAAAAATCTTGTCACTATTGTAATGTAACTCATCATGATACACAATATTTCAGTATTTAGTGTATTACTTAATACACTGTGTCTTACTATGTTACCGTGTATTTACATTTATGTTTATTCCTTTCACAGTAATTACTCATTGTCTAGAACTATTTTGAATAAGTGAATACCCTGCAAGTAACAAGTTAATTATACTATTTCATTTGCAAAATTACTAAGTTTGAAATTTCATGTTTGCATGTTCCTATTTTCTTAAAACAATTTCTAAGCCAGAAAAATGACTGTTCAATAACGTAAAGAAGTTTTGGGAAAATTAAAGAACAGAAATTTCTAGAAAACCATTTAGTAAATGATAATCTCTAACCGGGTTCATAAGATAGCTGGATGTACCAAATAATGTTACTGTAAAGTAGAAGCCTCTGTAAATGACAGTAATTAAAATGATCAAGTACTTTAGCACCAATTTGCATATTTGAAAAGTTATTGTTTACAACAATATTTAACAAAATTTTGCATGAAGAATCAAATATGCTGAAAATGTGCCCATTACACAGATGTTTACCCTTTTACAGCAAAAAAATATTGTTATGCTTAAGTTCTTATAAACATATAATTGGTCTCTAGAACATTACTAATTTTCTAGAATCAGCCAAGTATTTCTTATTATAAGTTGTTACATTTTTGTATGAGGGATAGCACACAAGCAAACAGATACCTCTGCTTTAGAGTTAGTATCATGGATTTTAAATTACCAGAGACTGGAATCGACAACTGCATGAATTTGTAAATTCATCTCTTGCATCTGGAAGCAATAAATCTGAAGATACTTTCAAATAGTGTGTGGTTGTTATATTATCATGAAACATCCTTGACCTGTTATTTCTATATGAAAGTTAAGTACAAATATTATTTTTGCTCTAACGACATCTCTTTAACTAAAAGCATGCGCTGACCCGTCTTGGTCGAAGCACCAGTTATGTCATGTAACAGTTTTTCTGTTGTAACAACAAGATTGTTACATCATAGTAGTGTTCAACTGTACATTGTGCAGATTATCTGTTTGACATGTCTTCGTGCGCACGCACGCACAACCAGACATTTGCTGCTTGTGTCTGTGTGCGTGTATATACCTGTCCTTTTTTCCGCCTAAGGTAAGTCTTTCCGCTCCAGGGATTGGAATGACTCCTTACCCCTCTCCCTTAAAACCCACATCCTTTCATCTTTCCCTCTCCTTCCCTCTTTCCTGATGAAGCAACCATTGGTTGCAAAAGCTTGAATTTTGTGTGTATGTTTGTGTGTCTATCAAGCTGCCAGCGCTTTCGTTTGGTAAGTCACATCATCTTTGTTTTTAGATATATTTTTCCCACGTGGAATGTTTCCCTCCATATACAACTTAAAATTGCTTTCTCCATCACTGTCCCCAGCTTGGCGCAGAAAAATACTTTTGTTATTTTTGGATGCATTAGGTGGGATGGGAATATTAAAACTGACCTTCCTTTTTTAGCCTTCCTTCTTTCCTTACTGAAGGAAGAACTAATAGCTCCAGAATTGAAGATACTTTTTTTATTCTTTCATGTGGGTCTATTGGCACTGCTGAACAGTCAGTCACCTGAAGGTACTGGTCAACAATTCTTATCCTAATTTTGTAGTTTTCTCATGTGTATTCTCCTACTGCATGTACAGCAATCAACGAGATTTGGCTTTATTTTACATTTATTTCAATATCATTCCTGTCTCTTAATGATTTTCTTTTTATTGAAACACAAAAATATACAACTTTTGTTAATTAAGCAGAACAATAATTAAAAACAATCTTCAGGCTGGCTTCCTCACCGCTAGGAGCATTAGTGTCACTCCAACTGTCAAACAGTAACAATTCCACGGCAATGAGTGTCATGACCGTATGTCAGACTGTGGAGAACCACACAACCCAATTGCAATGAAGTGCTGAAACCTTATGTCTGCAGTATGCTCTCGTGTCACATAATGGAGCTGTTATGCCACAGTATGTCTTGTATAACTATATGTGTGTGCTACAAATGTGCTAAATGGAATTAATCTTGTTTACAGTAATGAACACACGAAGAATCTACATAAGTGACAGAGTTTGTACAGATGGTGAAGCAAACCTCTTTTTTAGCTTACCGACACTGCAAATCAAATGTTTATAGATAGGAGACCAATTGTACTACACTACTTTTTTTTTCTCTACTTCGCATTCATCATGGTCATGTTATCGAAGTCAAGATAGACATGAAGACAATACCCACCACAGATGTGGAAGTTTATATGCTAACTAGCTCCACAGGAGACAATGAAGAAATGTAGATGAGATAAAAGAAATTATTCATATAGTTAAAGGAGACGAACATTTAATTATGATGGACTGGAATTTGATAGTAAGAAAAGAAATAGAAGGAAAAATGGAAGGTGAATATGGAGAGGGGGGTAGGAATGAAAGAAGAAACTGCCTAGTAGACTTTTGCACAGAGCATAATTTAATCATCATTAACACTTAGTTTAAGACTCATGATAGAATGTAGTATATGTAGAAGACACTTGGAGCCACCAGAAGGTTAAAGACTGATTACGTAATTTTTGCCAAGGAAGTTTGCCAAACAGCTGTATATTTTGAGAAGTTATTTTATTTAGAGAACCAGCTTCAGCATCTCAGTAACGTCCATCTTGAGGCCCCTGTGCACTGCATATGTTGGCAGTCAGATATATGGATACTTGCATAAATAGAGCCATCAGTATCTGGAATCCATGGTTTCGTTTTAGGAGTGTTTACTTCGAAGACTTTAGCACAACACCTTGAAATGAATTCATAGAATCCAGATATTGATGGCTCTATTTATGTAAGCATTAATATATCTGATTGTCTAAACTTTTGAGTGCATAGGGGCCTGAAGACAGATGCCAAAACTAGCTGTCCAAATAAAATAACTTCTCAAAATATATGGCTGGCAATCTTTCTTGGTAAATATTTGACTGGCCACTGACCTCTATCCACAATGGATCAACAGAGACTGATTACAGAATGGTAAGACAGATTTCAAAACCATATTTTAAACTGTTAAGACTTTTTCAGGGGAGGATGTGAAGTCTGATCTCAATTTATTTTTGTCCTTTCAACACTGCAGCCCAGTCAGCAATTGTGATAATCTAATATATAAGAAACTATCAGCCTCAATTGCGGTAATGAAACCGACCTTTACCTAGGTTTCAGCCCAAATAATTTAGCCTTCTTCAGAAGGGATACCTGAATCTATAATTTGTCTAAGAGGGCATGCTCTAGAAATAAAACTAACACAGCCTGAATAAAAATATAAACAGCCGACCAGTTGCAATGGATAAAGAAATCTTTACCTAGGTTTCAACAAATTTAAATTTGTCTTCTTCAGAAGGTGGCAATTTTACATTAGTATGGACTGATGTATCATCGTCGTTTTTACAAATATCTGCATAGATCCATTTGTCCAAATTAAAATATAGCCCTGAAAATAGGGTTTGTCATGTAAATGTAAATTAGTCGCTTGTGAGCTCTCCAGCATCCATGTACTAATTTACATTTACATGACAAACCCTATTTTCAGGGCTATATTTTAATTTGGACAAATGGATCTATGCAGATATTTGTAAAAACGACGATGATACATCAGTCCATACTAATGTAAAATTGCCACCTTCTGAAGAAGACAAATTTAAATTTGTTGAAACCTAGGTAAAGATTTCTTTATCCATTGCAACTGGTCGGCTGTTTATATTTTTATTACGTGGAACCGTTGCTGTTGCGCAGCTATGTTTAAAATACAGCCTGAATAGGTATAGTCACATTTTAAAAATGTGGTACATACATACTAAGTAAACACCAACCCTTAACTTAAGCTCTGGCGTGTGCCTCATGTCCATGGACGCCATGCGGTGGGCCTTGGGAGCTCATGTGATTCAGGTATATATTCTGAAGAAGGCTCAATTATTTGGGCTGAAACCTAGGTAAAGGTCGGTTTCATTACCGCAATCGAGGCTGATAGTTTCTTATGTACTCATTTATTTGTTATGAACTGTAGATTGTAACTGATGAATTTGCAAAAAGGAAGGAAATCAAGGAGATGAGACCTAGGTATGTTGAAAGAACCGGAGGTTGTTGACAGTTTCAAAGCAAGCATTATGCGATAATTGACTGAAACAGGGAAGGAATACAGTAGAAAACAAATTGGTAGCTCTGCAACATGGAGGGCACATGTCCTTGATTGACAACACATCAGTAAACAGATAACACTGTAGAGACCAAACAAATTTGTGAAGCGTATTTCAGTTGCTTTTGATAGTTTCTCTGACAATTGTTCACAAATACTATTTGCTCAAACTTGCATCTCATTTAATACCCATAATAATTAGCAGTTGCCTCTGTTGTATCACCCTTTGTTTACAACACGGAGAAAACTTTCTGGCACGTGATTCCTAATAACATCTGTATATGTGCAGGTTCCCGAGTACTGTAGAAGCCAATCAATATTTTCGATCTTGTGAAGAAAAAATATGAAGAAAATGGTATGCAATCAGAATCACCTACAACTCTTTAAGACGTACATACATTATCTATTAGTTAATTTCTTGGGCATTCATTCCAGTTATGTCAACATTTGATTAGAAATTGTGTAACATTAGAAGAAGCTTGAAGTTAATCTGCCAATTCTGTGAATTGTGGCTAAGACAGTGATTATTGTGTGAAAGTCCAAACAAAAATGGAGTACATTCCAAGCCCAAAAAACAACATGTACAGTAATAGCTTTCAGTAACAAAGAAAAAGGCTGTAAATGTTTTGCTTAAATGAAGGGGAAAAAGAACACTTAAGGTTAAGCAATGTACAAAGCCGGTTTCATAAAATCTGAACATGAATTGAGTAAATGGAAGACAGAGTTACACAAAATACCATAGATGTGCCAAAATGATACTCAAAAAATGTGAAAGAAAAAGTATTTGAAAAATTTAGAGTTGCTAATGAGAGTCAATGCACGATTACCAATTACCGGGTGTCCTGAATTTCAAGTGATATGATCATTTCTGGCATCCAGCAAATTATAAGAGGAAGAGGAAGTTGCAAAATTAGGAAGTTTATCCGAAGTAAATGCATAGAGGAGCATCATTAATAGTAACACTGTAGATGAATTCATGCTCAGCTGAAGCTTCTTGTTATCCTATAAATGCTCCATATAAAGCCAGCTTGTCTGGTTTCATGCAAACTGCACTTTGTCATTTCAAGTGCGAGAGGGGGGGGGGGGGGAGGGAGGGAGGGAGGGAGAGGGCTTAGCTTGTGCAATCGAGGAGTGCTATGACACATTCATATACAACAATGTGCCAGAGATAATTATCTGCAGATTTCTGTTTTTTGCAACTGTATCTCTGTTGCCAGGAACATTGTGGCAAATTAGATTTTAAAAAAAGAAAAAAGAAATGAAAATACCAGTTACTTACAAAAGTCTTGTAACTGACAGCACAATCTGAATAAAATGGGAGAGAATAATTTTGAGTGTTGCATCCAAAACATCATCTTACCATTTGCAGAGAATAATTCGTTGCTTTTGTTGAACTCCTGGCCTGGACACAATGACTTCTCTGTCTTCAGGACAACGGTGAAAATACTGTTAGTATAATTCGGATTCCAACAGGATCCAACAGCGTGATTCAGCCTTTCAATAAGAAAAATTTTTCAACAGTTTAAAACATTTTTTTCAGGTAACTGTTGGAGAACACAATTTCTGATAGTTCTTTGTCATTTCAGATTTATCAGCAGAACAGTACTGATAAACTTCTGTCATTTTTGCACCATCAGTTTGCATCACCACATTTCACAAATTTGATCAACTACACCTAGTACGCAACACAATATACAGAACAACGGTTATGACCACTTCTTATTACAATCCAATTTTGTCTGAATAAAACTAGTTAATACCGTGAAGCTCCTGAATGCATTAATTTCTCTTATCAGGTGTGCCTGGTGTAAGGAAAATGTTTGTTTTCATCATCCCACATAAGCTTCGCATTTTTGTGATGACTACACGGAATAAAAAAGGAACTATTGCATTTTGAGAATGAAAACATGGTCCGCGTAGGATGTATTCTTTCTGTCGAGCGCACAATTTGCCACTTTCAACCCCGGGTCAACCACGTATCTTAAGCTTTAAAAATGTGCTTGAAAATGACCCAGAGTTGAAACTATCCTAGTGAATGGATAATAAAAATAATACAGCCTACTTGGGCTGTGTTTTCATTCTCAAAACACACTGCGGTTGGGGACCCGATAAAAAATTTGAAGTAGTTTCACTGTTAACAAAAGATATGTTATTCAAAAATTATCGTAAGAACTGTGCTACAGGAATTGTTATAAACATATTTAATGTAAACACATTAAAATCTTGACTGATGGAAGTCATCTGTAATGTAACATCATACACTGCCTTGATTTTATTTCCTCTGCTGATCAGATGTATAAAAATTACATCTGCAACACTTTACCTGTCAATATGAGCTGCAGATTATTAAAAAAATTAATGAAATGAGCCACTTCTGGTATGATGTAAGTGCTTGAAATTCATGTGAGTTCCTTTGTACTTTGCATTAGGAGGCACTATGTCCTCTTGTCATGGCAACGTCTGCTTATTTGCCGACTTGAGCACTGTACAAACTGCTGCTATAAGCAATTCGTCATGCAGCAAAATGGACAACTTTAACTGTTTTTCAAAAATATTTGCAGTGTGCCTTAGCAAATAAATTTTGACAGTGCATTTCTTTCAGTGTATGCAATCTGTGTGAAAAACTTCTGGGTAGTTGTCACATTTAATCATTTCCTTATAAGCAAAGAAGGGAAAGGTGGAAGGAGTATATAGAAGTGCTGCACCAAACCAACTTCAAAATAAATGACCGATGGAAAGAGGAATGGAAGAGGAGAACAGTAGTAAACTGCCACAGTATGCCATGCATCTTTAGTAAACCAAAAGGATTTGATTGCTCTCGCAAAGTTTGGTCAACTCTTAATCGCATCAGAACCAACTGTGGGAGATGTGCCGACTCCTTACACAGATGGGGTAAACTTCCTTCGGCCGCTTGCGACTGTGGCGCTGAGAGACAGACGGTCAAACACATCGTGCAGGAATGCCCACTAAGGGCATACGAGGGTGACCCACAAGATTTCCTAATGGCGACCCAAGAGGCAATCGACTATTTACTATCTAAGCTGGACGTCTGCTTGTGACTGGTCTTCTGTGAGTGTAACTTTACAATTGGCGGTGTCCTTATATACAAACTGTTATTTATTGCTCTGTTTATACATATGTGATTTTTTTATCGTGTTGTTTCTGTAATTTTTACTGTGATGTTATGAGCCATACGCTAAATAAATAGGAAGGGAAGAGGATGTAGATCAAGGTGAGATAGGAGATACAATACTATGAGAAGAATTTGACAAAGCACTGAAAGACCTAAGTAAAAACAAGAGCCCCAGAGTAGGTGGCATTCCTTCAGAACTACTGATGTCCTTGGAAGAGCCTGCCACGATTGAACAGTTCACCTTGTATGCAAGACATATGACATGCGAAACGCCCTCAAGCTTCTAGAATTTAATAATTCCAGCTGCAAAGAAAGCAGGTGCTGACATGTGAATATTAATGAACTATCAGTTTAATATGTCATATAAAGAAGAATTTTATAGCTTTGGTAGATTTGAAGAAAGCTTTTGATAACCTCAACTAGAAAATACTCTTTGAAATTCTGAAGGTAGCTAGGGTAAAACTCAGGGAGTGAAAGGCTATATACAACTTGCACAGAAACCAGACAGCAGTTATGAGTCGAGGGACATGAAAGGGAAGCAGTGGTTGAGAAGGGAATAGGACAGGGTTGTGGCCTATCCCCCATTTTATTCGATCTGTACAACAAGCAAAAAGTAAAGGAAATCAACTACAAAATTTGGAGAACACACTATAGTTCACAGAGAAGAAACAAAAACTTTCCAGTTTGCCAATGACATTGTCACCCTATGCAGACAGCAAAGGACTTTGGAAGAGCAGTTGAAGGGAATGGACAGTGACTTGAAAGAAGGATACAAGATAAACATCACAGAAGCAAAACAAGGGTAATGGAATGTAGTCCGATTAAATCAGGCAATGCCGAGGGAATTAGATTACAAAACACGTCACTGAAAGCAGTAGACAAAAGTTTTGCTGTTTGGGCAGTAAAATAATTGATGATAGCCAAAGTAGAAAGGTTAATGGAGACTAGCAACGAAAAAGAGGTATTTCTGAAGAACAAAAATTCGAAGACTTGCAACGAAAAAAAGGTATTTCTGAAGAACAAAAATTCATTAGCATCGAATAAGGGTGTAAGTGCTAAGAAGTCATTTATGAAGGTATTTGTCTGGAGTGTAGCCTTGTATGGGAGTATAACATGGATGAAAAACAGTTCAAACAAGAAGGGGCTAGAAGCTTTTGAAATATGGTGCTACGGAAGAATGCTGAAGACGAAATAGGTAGATTGTGTAACTAATGAGGTGGTACTGAATAGAACTGATGAGAAAAGAAATTTTAGAATAACTTGACTAAAAGAAGAGATTGGTTGATATGAAACATTGTTACATCAAGGGATCACCAATTTATTGTTGTGTGCACGTGTGTGTGTGTGTGTGTGTTTTTTTTTTTTTTTTTTTTTTGGGGAGGAGGTGGGGTATACTGTACAGTGAGAGCAAGAGATGAATGCAGTCAGTCAGTAGTCAGTTTATGTTGCAGTAGTTATTAGGAGATGATGAGGCTTGCACAGGATACAGTAGCATGCAGTGCTATATCAAACCAGTCTTTGAACTTATGACCACAACAATATCTGTATGTTCTATTTTAGGATAAGAGACACTTTCGCAGGTTCAAATCAAACAGTGTTGCCCAGTACCCATCATTCTTCTGCATCAAACAGTAATCAAAGTTTATGCACAGGAATATTGTTTTTGTAATATTATTAACAAGGTTCTGCAAATTTTAGATGGTTTGTATCACTTCCCTTTCTACAAATGGCTTTGCAAACTGATCAGAAACATAGGATGAATGCCCCATTTCCACTACATTAACAAATTTAAAAAATATTACTTACATGAAACTCAATAGAAATATCACTATCTGTACTTTGTGTGCTTGTAGTATTAACTTCCTCCTCTTTCTCCTCATGCTCCCTTACATGGATTAGGTCGTTTCAACTGTTCAGGTCAGTTAAGTGCAGCTGTCAGTTCTGTGGTCTATCTCTGTCTTGTCCCTCTATGTGTATAGTCAAGAATTTGTTTTGGAAGCCTATTTTCAGGCATTCTATCTACCTGATCCCACCCTCTCATTCTATTTAGATTTGTTTTCTCGTGTACTGAATCAACTTGTGATACACTCCTAAAGTCTCATTTCTTCAGTGATGATCTCTGATGCACCCTTCAACACAATGGACAAATATCATTTCTGCAGCCTGGTTTCTGCTCATATCCTTTCATATGAGAACCCAAGTTCCAGATCCATAGGGCACAGGAGGTACTGAATGGATTTTGTAGAACTTCATCTAGGTCTCTTTTGTGGCTTGCCTTTGTAGCGTACTTCTAATGGTTCCATGGATGGCATTACGTTTAGGACCTTTATATCACTTTCATTATCAAAATTTTGTTCCGTTTCACTAAAGCTTGAAACTGGGGCACAATTATTATTTCTTACAATGATTAACTGCAGTTTGTCAATTGAAAGCCAATGACAATGTTAACAATACCCATGGCTTACAAGAATTCACTGACAGAACATTTCCAATTAAAGTATGCTACAAAATCAGCAACTAATTACAGTGTTAATAAAATGTTTTTATTTTTTTTGTAAACTGTTTCCTATTATTTGAAATTGTGTACCTGTGCATGGCTGATGAAGTATATGAATTAAGAACAGTCACAGAAAGTTCCATATGCAGAATAAACTTTTGACCTGTTTCCCTTCACAATGGTAATATTTCAGACATTCCATGTATTAAACAATGGAAACTCCAGGTATGAATATCAACAATGTAGGAAAAGATAGATAGTTACTTACCATAAAGAAGATACGTCAAGTATTGTAGACATGCCATTTAATTTCAGATGGTATTGTAGACATGCCATTTAATTTCAGATGTTTCAACAAGTATATTAAAACAGTGGGTCATGTTTCAGTATGCTTTTATAGTCGGTAAAAACCCCATATTACTAAAGTGCGCGTCATTTATGTTGGCGGCCGAGTTTAGGTTCGTTCTGTGCATCTGACGTCACAAAACACAGTCAGCCAATGAACAGAGAACGACGTTGCCAGATCTCGACTGCAGTACATAGCGTGGACGAGTGTCTTCAGTTTTAGAAACGTTCAGTCATAAATAAAGTAATAGAACAAAAGCAATGTCTTGATAGCAGACTTTCTTTTACAGAAAGTTTGGAAAAAGCATTCTTTACATCAATTGCTTCATATTCTATTAATTAATTAAACCAAACAAGCAATAAGACTCCTAATTCAGGCGATAGCAAGGAAAGGTGCTTGTATCAATTTCACAAACCGCTTTTTCGCAATAAAGAACAGCGGTAATTGTTTATCTCCTATTGTACTTCGCCGAAGTGTGAGTAATTTTTAGTCATACCAACAGTGTTTATCAGTATTTTGCGTGACGTTTTATAGTCCTCATGGCATTCGTTCGTCAGACTAGCTGCGTTAGCGTAACTGTTAAGGTGTTAGGCTTCTAAGCGGAAGGTTATGAGTTCAAATCTTGTGCACTGCTTAATATTTTCATTATTTATAAACAATATCGAAGTGCCTTACTTCACGAATTATGTTCGTTTGAATGCAGTTTTTTTGAAATTTCTAGTGCTTCGTCTCTTCATTAACCCTTTTGTTGCTGCAGACACTTGCTCCCCGCATTCCACGCTGTGCGCTATTTTGTCATTACTGCACTGCTCGCCTGTGCAGACACATGGTGTTCCCACTGCTTTGACACACTTATCATTCGATTTCACAAAAACTATTTGGCCCAAAAATTTGATTTTTACACGTCTTCTTGACTGATACCTTCCCCCTATAAATGACTTAATTTTGTTTCGATGTTCAACGCAGTTATTATGCAGCATTACATGTAGTAATTTTATATGAAATTTAGGTATCTTGACCACATTTCATTCTCAACATCGTGGCAACTAAAATAGACCATTCGGAAAGTATACTCTATGGACTTTTACCTCTGCAAACTCTTCAAAATTTCGTGCAATGGTTTACTATATTTATTGCTGCATAATAACTGCGTTGAACATCGAAACAAAATTAAGTCATTTATGAAGGGGAGGTATCAGTCAAGAAGACATGTAAAAATCTAATTTTTGGGCCAAATAGTTTTTGTGGAATCGAATGATAAAGAGTGTCAAAGCAGTCGGAACACGATGTGTCTGCACAGGCGAGCAGTGCAGTGACAAAATCGCGTACAGCGTGGAATGCAGGGAGCACGTCTTTGTAGCAGCGAAAGGGTTAATGCGTGGTGGCTTAACTTCATGAACTGCGCGCTCCCCCGTAAACGTAAGCTTGCGAACTATGCTATACTATGGCGCTGCTTCTACTGGCGCGTGTGTCGTGTGCAACTGGCAACGCAGCAATCTCCCGCGTCTGGGCGGGCATGCGCGAGCCGCCAAGATAAAAGAATTGAACTATAGTGTGGCAGCCTGCCAAAAATTTCATGTAATTTGTACACAATCAGACCAAATCCCTCAGTCAAGTTATTGCGGCCAGTAAAAGTAAACTGCAGACAGTTTATAACTATACTCTAATAAAATTACATGGTATTATCAGCTTCTCCAAACCACAGCATCTAAAGTTGTAGTATCGTGTAACCTTATAGAATGGGGTGACACTTCCTTAGGCACTGTACAGCAAGGTACGCACTATTCAGCAGGCTTCGTTTTTAACATGCTTCCAGCAGAAATGGCAAAAATCTGTGACAAACCCCAGAAAGGTTTCCTTGTAGCACACTCCTATTCTGCACAAGAGTTCCTCACAGCAGTTGAGAAATTTTCTGTGTGATATGTTATTTGTTTCTATGTGTGTAGTTTTTATTATTAATTCTTTAATTTATTGTTTACATATTTTTAATGTGCAGAACTAAAACTGTTCTTGAAGAGTGCTCAGTAATTAGACACTACAAAGCATTTCTACATTTTAAATCCTGGGAACTAGCATTCACTGTTAAGAGTCGTATATACTATTTTCTTGTAAAACCTTCCTCGAAAACTGTTTACAGTACTCACGTCCTACCTCTAGCCTCCCCCCCCCCCGCCCCATTCCTTCCTTTAGTAATAACTTCTCTGTAACAACAAAACTGTGTCTACAGTAAGACTGTGACGAATTCTGCCCCTACAGTAGCCCTACCAGATTATTAACTGATCTCTATGACATAGTTTGAGAGGTTTTAAATGGTGATATAAAGGGGAAGAGGGGGTAATCTCAATCTTTCACCCAGCAAAGGCTTGTATTGTAGGGTAAAACAACTTTATCAAAGTTCTTTTTTAACAGGGGTTTTGCAGTGTACAAGGCGATTATTCATTTCTTATTAAAAGTCAGAGTGTGGTCCTAGCTTTTAAGCTTTTATAATAGATTTGTGATTACCTCTGACACTGTAATATAGACCCAATCCACTTTAACTTGCAATTCCAATCATGCAGTCTGTAATCTTTATTCACGTCTCTTTCACTGACTTATTCCCTTCTTGCCTTCGCTTTCCCTATCTTCTCTCTTTGCATCATCATCCCCCCCCCCCCCCCCCCCCCAATATGCCCACATTGCTCCTGCGTAACTTTTATACACACAGTTTTCTTCCGATTCTCACTCTCCTTTGGAAAGACTTCAACCATGTACACAATTAAGTGCAGCACTCATATGCCTGTTACTTTCGTTTATTAAGTAACTGGTGGATTTTTCCACATTAAAGTTGGATATTTAGTACTCCCTTTTTTCCTTCATTATTCAATCAAGCTGAGGTAAGCTTATCTCAGCATTCTCATTTCAATGCACTATACGTCCACCAATCTCACTGAACCAGCAGAAGCATATCAGTAAATGGACATCTATTCTCATGTGCTGTCACCTAAATCATGCAACACCAGCATCAGCAATGCAGCAGAGGTCCTGTTTCTGTTTCCCAAAGCAAATATTATATATTTTAAAACTTGTCTCAAAAGCACAGCACATGTAACAAACCAAGAGTGAAACACCTACAATGAATGAAATTTCAAGTTCACAATGAGAACTGAAAATTCACACATGAACCATGTTAAAAAAAAAAGGGTGTCAAAGTTTTTCAACACTTGCCCTAATAGAAAGTGAGCATCTGTCAGCACTGTTAAAACAATGCCCTCCTACATGAGATTAAGAATAATGTTAATAAAATGATACTGACTTCTAACAAATTGCACATGCTGATACTTGTTAAGAATCATAGACATTCTAGATAACAAGTCTTTTATTCAGCTCTCATTTTCAATTTAAGTTTTAGACTTTCATAAAAAAAAGTATCATGAAGAGGAAAGATCACATTACACTCACGAAAGTCACACATGAGTAGTTCTGATTAAAATTTCATACTTCATTTTCCAACATCACTTTCAGCAGTATTTACAAGCTTTTGTTATGAAATTCATGAATCATACACAGCACAAATCAAATTAACTAAGAGAGATTAAGGTGTTTCTATAACAAGAGTAGCAGTAACAACAAAAATAAAGAAAAAGACACTAGCTACACACAACAGTTTTGCAAAGAAGAGTAATCTCTGATAATCAATATTAAAGATATATGGTGCAATATAATATTAAATTAATGGGCGTTCTCTCTCTCTCTCTCTCTCTCTCTCTCTCTCTCTCTCTCTCTCTCTCTCTCTCTCTAAAACTAGACACACACACACACACACACACACACACACACACACACACACACACACAATATTTATAAGGGATAAACACAAAGTCTCGTAAGATGATATAATCACTTTAAGTTTATTGATGAATATAACATGCCAAAATGCCACACAGAAAGAACTGCACTGTGCTCAAGACTGTACATTCCCATGTAAACTACAGCATATAGCTTTTGTCTTGCAGTACATGTGTTTTAATGCATACATATATTCAATTATTTTAATGGCCTTTTATTGGTAGCATTTTGGCATCTATATAGAAATAACAGGAACAACTAAATTTTAATTTAATTTATTAATAAAGTAGAACAAGATCACAATACAGCAAACCTATACGACTCCACAAGTGTATAATGTGAACCACCAAAAAATTTATCTCTACTCATTTATACAGTTACAACCAAAGGACGAATTAATCACCAGCATTAACACACACAAGTCCTGAAGGCAGGAGTAGATCATCTTGAGCTGAAGAGATCCAACTACCTAACATACAGTTAATGATAACACGGCACTGTAGGTTGGGCACTTGTTCACCGGGAGCACCACACTTTTCCAAGAGAGGGTTTTGAGGTGCACAGTGAAAGGTACGTCATTAAATACACCAGGAGCATACTACAAATGTGGAGCTATGTGCAGTAGGCAGGTTGTATTCCAGTTTGTGTTCAGTATGTACAAACCTATGTTTAGAACATCGTCACCTTTGTTGAAATATGACAGAAGAAAGATAAAAGTACAAAGCCGAACTGAAGTTTGTGTTTTGTTGAACTGTCCACAGAAAATTTATGGAGATTTTTGAATTTGCATCTTATAAAATGCTAATGAAACTAAAGACCAGTGTTAAAAACAGAGCAACCTTCCTTCCTGAAGTTATGAACAAGGATAATAGTTCTGTGATAGGCATAACATACTGCATCACATGGATTTTGTTTCCAACAATGCACAAATTCTCCCGAAGTGTAGTAAATTACCCTGTAATGCACATGTGCTTGCAATGTGAAGTGCAATGCAGTTCACACTTATACTACACACCTCTGATTTCTGCATGCTTTTAGCATTTTAACTACAGACTAACATGGGTAATGACATACAACTGTTTCTTTCCATTTTCTTTGCTCTTTTTCTTAAGGACTTCTCAAACAGTAAGCACAAATACTACTACTAGCATTATGCATTACAGAGATACAATCATGGACATGAAATTGTGACCTGTCAACCCCCTCCAAGCACTCTCCCCTGCCATGCCGTTTCGTGACACCAGCAATTTCCATTGACTGGATACAAATGTCAACAGCAAACACACGCCAAGACGAATGTCATCACGACTCGCCATTTCCACTGTCATCTGCATCACCATCACCGTCCGCATCACCATCCTCTTCATCATCGTCATCATCATCGTCGTCAAGATCGTAGTCATCATCATAAAAGTCTGTCATATCGAGCACAGGTTCGGTGGCTGGCTTTGACACCTGTGTCTTGATACAATAGTCCTCTAATGTCGTAGGCACTACAACCCCATCTTTCTCTGCTTCAAGTCGGGCAGCCAACACTTGTTTCCTGGAAGTTAACAGATATTTACAAATTTAAAACATATTTATGTATTATTCCATGGCACAAGAGATCAAGTATTTGTTTTTCGTTTTTGAGGCTGATACGTACAAAATCTCTACTGCCTGATCACTGCTTACATTGCATCCCACCACACATCACATAAAACACAAGATATTAATATTAGTTTAGTGTAGAAGGAATAGTACAAAATTTTAACTCCTCAAAACCCCAATTTATTTATTACTTCATAACAACACCGTTTTTCCATTACGTACAATTTGAGAAAAATTTAGGAGTTGAAAAAGAGTCAGTCACAGGGAGGAGGTATGTAGTAGCAATCACCTACATGGCAGTCAGGAAACTACTAATAGCAGAAACTATACCGTACAACTATTTCTTCAATCGGTGTCATTATGAACTGTGATTTACTCCCAATGTCTGTGAATTCTTGGAATTTGGGGAGGTTAGGGTGGCTTATAGTAACACAGTAACCTTTATCTCTTAAATGAGGACTCTAGAGAACAACTTGCCCTCGTTGTAAAGTTAAGCTGAATTTATTTTTCGATCAAAAGGGGTGAAAAAAGCAACTGTATTGAAAGCTATTTACTGAACTAATAAGCTGCTAATTTCAGTAAGTAATGATAGAGTCACTACTGTATCTCATCCAGCTACATCAGTAAACACCTATTCGTATCTTATTCAAAGCTGCAGTTCTGTCTATTTTCCTAGACCAAAATTAGGTTCAACATATGACATTTGCATATGCCCTGAACCTCTGATCACCCCCATGAAATATCTACAGAGGAGTGACTCCCATGAAATATCTAAACAGGAGTGACCCACTGATTGAGCAAGTATCACTTGAATAATTTAATTTTTTTCCTTCAGCAGTGCTGAAGACTAATTACTGTGCCCAGAAATGAGGACCAACCAAATCACAAATTTTCCCACCCCTGCCACAACCTTATTTCACCACTCACCCCTCTCAATCTACTCCTCCACTGAGCATCACACACCTCATGCCACTTGCGGCCAGACACAGCTCAGCAGGTACCGCATTCCAATCCTGTGCATCTGCTGCCTCTGTCCCAGCTGTTTGCCACCTCTTTTCTGCATGTTTTTCAATATTTATATAGGCAGAATGCTCTTCATTTCTCTGGTATTATTAAGCTTACCCTGTGTATTTTAACTGGAGATTCAATGTTCTTTCTGATAATGTTTCTAATTAGTTTTTCAAGCTTTCTTCACCACATGGATGTTAGGACTGCAGAGTGAAATACCTTCCAACAACGTTTAAACTTTTCCAAGAAACTTCAGATCCTACAATTTACATATTAGAATAAAGATATCCACAAATTCCATTAAAGAAATAGAGGAAGTTAATAATAAACTGAAAGGTGGCCAACAGTAAAATCTGGCCAAACATTAGGTAGCAGTGCGGACAGATAAACAAAAACCATTTAAAATCACTTCCTACTGGGAGGAAAAACTAAAAAGAACTCTCTCTGTCTATGTGAAAAAAAGATACAGGACACTAGATAGATCTCAGTGGAATGGAATGAAGATTAAAAGCATCCACAAGAAAGAATAAGAAAGTATTACAGGCAATGACAGTATAATAATATTAATAAATTTTGACAGTAACATATCACAGTTTCATAAATAAATCATAACTATTAGCTCATCCGACACTAATGAAGTCCCATGATGTTTAGTATTTACAGTTTAGGCAGCATTCAGAAAAATTCAGCAAATATTTGCCATGTTCGGTGAAACAGTAAATCATTAGCACTAGTGGATACAGCAGATCTCAATTTCTCCCTATCAAACTAAAATACCTTTACAAAATTGTTAAGGCTTTCGTGGCCACTTGTTGACAAATTGGTTCTATCTCTGGTTCTTAGGCCAAAGTTAGTCTGATGATTTTTCTGACTTTTGCCGGAACGAGGGGTTGCCATTGTCGAAGCTTCACTCTCCACTGCTGGTAGTTCACTTGTATCAAGCTTGCAGCTGCAGATCATATGAGTGTGTACCTGGTGTGTCAACATCTGGGGCTTTTCCGTGGTCATTACTGCTGTGGTTCTCCCCTTGCTTCCTGCAAAGGTCTTTCACTGCAACATGGGAATCCAGGATTCATTAACCTTGAGGCATTCCTCTTTCTTGTTGAACCTATTGTCACGTCTGAGGATTTCTATAGCTTCCCTCAAGAAGTAGGGTGGTAGCTCTTCTTCACAGCAAGACCTTAAATGTCACCAAATTTTATTATGTGGTCAGGCTCTCACATGACTAATTTCTGCAACTGTGCTAACCTGCAACGCTGCTTATGTTCGATGATCCTAGTGTTGATTGATGATCCAGTTATTACAACAGACTTTTACGTGCATACATGGTATGTGGTGTATTCCCAACATTAAATGTGTGTTTCTTTTGTACCTTGCCAATCTAAAAACACTTTAATCCTCTATCAATTTATAGAATGCTTTCCAGGTGTGTCTGCAGTGCTGCGGCTCACATACTCATCTTGCTTGCATTAAAAACATATTGATCAATCCTGTTCCTGCACTTGTTAGTGCAGGTATTAGTCCGTGAATGTGTGTGTGTGAGATTCACACTGTTTCCCAGGTTTCACAACGCCTCGTATCCAGCATATTTAGAAGAGGTACCTGTTAGTCCTTTTCTATCTCCATAGTAAATTTTATGTCGGCATTGAGACTATTTGGATGTCTTAGGTAGTCACCAAGCTGTTCCTCATCAACACTCCAACAAACAAAGGTATCATGACATTAACTATACCACAGCTCCGAAGTTGTTTTTTGAGAGATCAGCTGTACTAGGATTGGATGCGATGGTCCGGGAAATCTGATTTTGAACTAGGCTGATGGGGTAGTTATGTCCAATGAAGGCTGAGATGACAACGGTGGTGTATTGCTGTAAAGGGTCTGCACCTGAACAAATGTTTGCCAGAAATGCCAAGGCTGCCTGGGAGGAAATATTTGATATGAAAAGGATGGCAACTGTCAAAATGTAGATACTGTTGTTTGAAAGTAGATTTAATGTGGACAGAAATGTGTAGCTGGCCTGCAGTGAGGATGAGATCAACAGCAAGAAAGTGGCATGGAATTTGCAACAGAACCATGTGAAATTTAACTTTGAGAAGGTATTTAGAGATTCCAGGAATTTTAATATGTCATCCTCACTGTGAGTCCATATATCAAAGACGTCATCAATTATGTAAACCAAACCAGATGCTGAAGGCTTATCGATCTCAGGACAGCCCCCTCCAAGTAACCCACAAGAAGGCTGGCATACGAAGGAGCCATCCTGGTTCCCACAGCCATACTCCTGATCTGTTTGTATGTCTCCCCCCAAAGGTGAAATAGTTTTTGGTAAGTATAAAGTTGATTAAGGTAAGTAGGAAGCATGTCAAATGTCTGGCATCAGGTAGGAGCTGAATGAGGAAATGTTCAGCACCAGACAGACCATGCACATGGGGGATGTTGGTATAGACAGAGGAAGCATCAATGGTGACAAGCAAGGTGTGTTGTGGAAGTGGGATGGGCACAGACTTCAGACAATCTAGGAAATGGCAGGTGCCTTTAATATACGAGGGAAATCTCTGTACTATGGGGTGCAGGTGTTTATCAACTACAGCAGATATATGTTCGGTGGGGGCTTTGAAGCCAGCAACTATAGGGTGGCCAGGACGATTGATTTTGTGGATCTTAAGAAGAAGGTAAAAGGTGGCTGTGGTTGGTTTGGGTGGGTAAGAAGTTGTATAGATTGAGATGGCAGTCCTTGTGAGGGGACTGTGTTTTTAAGGATGGACTGCAGGTCAGTTTGAATCACAGGAATGGGATCTCAATGGCAGATGATGTATGCAGAGGTGTTAGACAGCTGGCATAAACCTTCACTAACACACACCTGTTGGTCAAGTATGACAGTGGTAGATCCTCTGTCTGCTGGGAGGATAATGATGAAGTTATCAGATTTTAGGGAATACAGAGCCTGGAGTTCTACAGAGGACAAGTTAGGTCATGTTGTAGGAACCTGAGGAAAGCTTGTGAAGCAATGCTGGATGCGAGGAATTCTTGAAAGGCTTGTAAGGGATGATTCTGAGGTAGTGGTGGTGAATCAGGTTGGGATTGTGGTCTGAAATGTTCAAGGCGGGGTTCAATGTCAGGCTACCAGTTGAAAAAGTTTTGGGATTGGATTGCAAAGTGGTATTTCCAGATGATATTGTGTGTGAAGAAAAGTAGGTCCTTCACCAAAGCAGCACAGTTAAATGCAGGTGTAGAGCTGAAAGTGAGACCCTTGAATAACACATGAAATTCAGGAAGGGAGAGTGCTCCAAACAAGAGGCTGATAACATTGTAGTGTTGTGACTGGTTCTTGTGATTGAGTTATTACTGGTCTGGCAAATAGTGGTGAAGGCTATGGGGTGTTAAGGAGGTTGGCCGAGCTCTGTTTGATAGAGAGGCGTGGTGGTTGATGATGTGGCTGTTTAGGGAGCTGCAGAGAGAGACAGGAAGGGTAACACCATGGTCGACGTAGTTTAGGAGAATGTGGGACAGCTTTTTTAGGTGAAGTCTGGCATGTTGTTGCAGTTTGAAGTTGGCTTAGTGGATGATACCAAAGAAAATATGAGGGGCAGATAACTGCAGGATTTTGTACAAGGAGAGAAGGCTGGTGGAGTGTAAACTGGCAGATGAGGCATACAGGTGACATATTACCAGGGTAAGTGCATGGGATTGCTGTATTTGAAACTGTAAAAGATCCTGGTGTTGAGCAGTATTACATCTGGAAAAGGGGACTTTCAATATCAGGCCTTTTGGAGTAACTCCAAGGGAAAAGTAGATTCCCAGAAACAGAATGTGCGACCTTAGTTTTTACAGTGCAAAAGAGTGTTTTCAAAAAGATGGGATGTAATGTGTGATGAGATCATCATGGCAAGAAAGGATGATTCGGAGTGTTAGAAATGGCAGAAGTAGCAAAGACGAGAAGCAGAACGTGGGAAAGGACAGAAAAACAGAAGAAAAGGAAAACTTCAGAAAAATCAGAAAAATTTGTACCAAAAAAGTGAGAACAGACAACGGTTAACAAGAGATAATGGGTGGGTGACAATTTCTCACCAGAAAACTGGACTGGAAAAGAAGAAAAGCATTAGGGAAAGTAACAAAAAGAGAAACTTTTAATTTAAAAACGGGGCGCAGGAGAAGTCATAGGAGAAAATGTAAACTACTGCTTGGCAAAAAGTAATGTAGGAGAGGGCATAGAAGTCAATCAGTGATTTGGCGAAAAACAAAAGCATAAAAATATGAAAAAAAGAGATATAAACAAGGTAAGTTGAGTGCACAAAAGAAAATAGCAGTTAAATTTACAAATAAATCAATGAAAGACGATCGGGAGAAGGCCCTTGAGTGTAGTGAACCATAAAGAAATTGTTATCGGCAAATTTGTAAATAACAATGGACCCATCCAAGGCACAAAAATCCATTGGCCTCAGATTATGACTGTCAATAATTAACTGAAATACTAAAAAACTGGCAGCTATTAGATAGGTAACCTGCAGCTGGGATCGGGTGACCATTTAGTAATGTAGATCTACATCTACATCTACATCTACATTTATACTCCGCAAGCCACCCAACAGTGTGTGGCAGAGGGCACTTCACGTGCCACTGTCATTACCTCCCTTTCCTGTTCCAGTCGCATATGGTTCGCGGGAAGAACAACTGTCTGAAAGCCTCCGTGCACGCTCGAATCTCACTAATTTTACATTCATGATCTCCTCGGGAGGTATAAGTAGGGGGAAGCAATATATTCGATACCTCATCCAGAAACGCACCCTCTCAAAACCTGGCGAGCAAGCTACACCGCAATGCAGAGCGCCTCTATTGCAGAATCTGCCACTCGAGTTTGCTAAACATCTCCGTAACGCTATCACGGTTACCAAATAGCCCTGTGACGAAATGCGCAATATTCAAGTATAGGTTGAACGAGTGTTTTGTAAGCCACCTCCTTTGTTGATGGACTACATTTTCTAAGGACTCTTCCAATGAATCTCAACCTGGTACCCGCCTTACCAACAATTAATTTTATATTATCACTCCACTTCAAATCGTTCCGCACGTATACTCCCAGATAATTTACAGAAGTAACTGCTACCAGTGTTCATTCCGCTATCATATAATCATACAATAAAGGATCCTTCTTTCTATGTATTCACAATACATTACATTTGTCTATGTTAAGGGGCAGTTGCCACTCCCTGCACCAAGTGCCTATCCGCTGCAGATCTTCCTGCATTTCGCTACAATTTTCTAATGCTGCAACTTCTCTGTGTACTACAGCATCATCCGCATGGAACTTGCGACACTATCTACTAGGTCATTTATATATATTGTGAAAAGTAATGGTCCCATAACACTCCCCTGTGGCACGCCAGAGGTTACTTTAACGTCTGTAGATGCCTCTCCATTGATAACAACATGCTGTGTTCTGTTTGCTAAAAACTCTTCAATCCAGCCACACAGCTGGTCTCATATTCCGTAGGCTCTTACTTTGTTTATCAGGCGACAGTGCTGAACTGTATCTAACGCCTTCCGGAAGTCAAGGAAAATAGCATCTACATGGGAGCCTGTAATTAATATTTTCTGGGTCTCATGAACAAATAAAGCGGGTTGGGTCTCACACAATCGCTGTTTCCGGAATCCATGTTGATTCGTACAGAGTAGATTCTGGGTTCCAAAAACGACATGATACTCGAGCAAAAAACATGTTCTAAAATTCTACAACAGATCGACGTCAGAGATATAGGTCTATAGTTTTGCGCATCTGCTCGACGACCCTTCTTGAAGACTGGGACTACCTGTGCTCTTTTCCAATCATTTGGAACCTTCCGTTCCTCTAGAGACTTGCGGTACATGGCTGTTAAAAGGGGGGCAAGTTCTTTCGCGTACTCTGTGTAGAATCGAACTGGTATCCCGTCAGGTCCAGTGGACTTTCCTTTGTTGAGTGATTCCAGTTGCTTTCCTATACTATTGTAACATCAATACACTATTAGATTTTCAAAGAAACAATGCTTCTGAAAGCAGAACTAATATCTTTGTTGACCTGATCCCACAAAAAATAATAAATCCAATAACATCAAATACGTAGGTTGTTACTGGTGGTGGTGGTGGTGATGGTGGTGACAATGAAGTGGCAACAACAAAAAATCCTGACACCTTAGAACAAGGATCCAATACAGGTACCTAAACAGCAACACATGCTCAAAATAACAACAACAGCATGTAGAAGAAATGCCATTTGCATTCCTACATGTTGCACAGTTTGTGGTGGCTTCTCAGCTGAAGTATGTGACGTACAATGTCTGTGACATGCCATCAAAAGTTAATCGCGTGTCATTCCTTTCCCAGCGCGTGTTAGAAAAGCCTTTGGCCTCCTATCACCAGCCTTTTAGATTTAACAATCTTTCAGTGACATACCAGTTACTGTTTTTACTGTATAGACACTGAATCGACTATGAATACACTGATAAGCCAGAACATTATAAGCACTGTACACCACGATGTTGGAGGCTTCCTGGCGGCGCTGCAGGCACACGACGCACTAACGACAGTACGTAATCGGAGCAGACACAGACTAGGGATCACCCTAGCAAATATATGGGCTCCTAACGGGGAAATCCAATGGCATAAGCAACTTGGACAAAGGGCAGATTATTGTTACTCAGAGCCTGTGAACAAGTGTCTTGAAAACGCCAAAGCTCGTCGAACATTCATGTGCTACTGTCTTGAGTCTCTATAAAGAGAGGTAGGAGGATAGTGAAACTCCCACTAGGTGCTAAATGGTTGGACATCAATGACTCTTCATGGGGATATGAAGTTTGGAAGCTTGTCTGCTCCATAAAGTAGGAAAGAGCACAATTCTGGTGCACGCTCAAGTCTTTCAGTGCACACTGCTTGTTGAACATTGTTGAACTAACAATGCCACAGTTAACCATCCCTTTGTGTTTACATCTTGATCGAATGACATCGTAATTACAATTACAGTGGGCACGGGACTATCTACTGTTGATCAATGGAAACTTGTCAGCTCCTCAGGTCAATCATATTTTTGTTGTACTAGATCGATGGTCATCTCCACAAACTCCATTGTCGAGTTCAACGGCAGCTTGAAATGTGCAGCGCGGGTGGGAGCAGTATTATCCTATGGGACACACACTCCTGCGCATGTATGGGACCTGTGACAGTAATCGAAGACATGCTGATAGCTGTGAAACACCCGCATCCCTTCATACACGAAGTCTTCCTAGACAGCACTGTCATCTTTCAGCAGTATAATTGTCCATCTCTCAGAGCCAGAGCAATGCTACAGTGGTTAGAAGAGATTTATAGTGAACTCATTAATGTGTAAGTGACCAAATTTGCCTGATATAAATCCTATCGAACTCATCTGGGTTGCTATTGGGCACCATCACCATGTACGAAAACCAGCCGCCCGTTTACACCATTACATGACATGTGTGTAAACATCTAATGCCACATGCCTCCACAAACTTATCAACAAACTTTCAGATCCTTGATACGCAGAATTAGTGATTTATTTTGTTTCGAAGACAGGTGGTCATGGTGTCTTGGCTCATCAGTGTGTAATTCAGCTCAGACATTTAAAGCATTTCTCCACTGAATACTATTTTATTCTCCTTGAAAATGAGCAACCTACGCTGGTGTCAGCTGTGGAAATAAAACACAGTGTAGCCACATAAGCCACGTCAGCAGTAACAGTTGTTTGATAATACTTGTCTCATTATGATGGTCCTTTGACAGCAGCTGTGGTGGAAATGTGGCAGCAGTGAGAATTCACACTCTTGGCTTGAGAGAAAGTCTTCTCATTTCCAAACACACAAGAAGAAAACATTGTGGGAAAGTTGATGTTTCTCTCCCACCTAACACTGTTGTTGCTCTGCGGTATAATACTGTGGGCATTAACTTAATTCCTAAAAGAAGTTATTGCGGTCACTAAAGAGGTGCAGGTTTTTATAACCTGAATAAGGATATAGAATTGAAAATGAAGAGGATGCACCATAAACCAATGGCAGGGGTTTGAAGAAGTGAATGTATTATACATAGTGTAACAGTTACTTGCATGCTGGCTTTACCTCAACAAATGACAATACTGACAGAAGAGACTACAGTGTATGCAGAGTCCCAAGTTTTGGCAGCAGCATGTATGGAATTCAAACATATGGCACATTATCCCAATGCTGTTACTTGAAAAAGTAAAACAAATTCAGGTGCTGATGACCTCGCTGTTTAGTTGTCTAAGCAATAAATAATTAAAACAAAATCAATATGAGTTGTAGCTCAATGAGGCTACAGACAATATTAAAGTTTCACCTTTTTTTTGCATGGTTCTCAGATGTTAATTCCAATGTGGAGGACTTTCTCTTTGGCAAAATTGTCATTACAAGTACAGAAGCTGAAGGCTTGCTTGTGACACTGAACAAATTTATGTTTGAAAGCAATTAGGAGTGGACGTAGTGCACAAGTTTCTACTGAAGGTGGTCGTGCAACTCCCCACTTTTGAAGGGTTGCAGGCCTTATTTAAAACAAAATTTCAGTGTCAGTGTGGATCTCTGAATTGTTCATAGAGAACCACATGCACCCAAAGCATTGGAGACCTCTACTGAATCTGGTGTTAGAGTATGAGGTGAAACAAGTCAACTAAGGAAAAAAGCACCAGTGAAAGCAATTGTTCAAAAAATTGTGAGATAATATGGGAGCCCTATGTATCTTTTGTTGAAGTGGTGCCACTCCAGTTATAGTACAAAATGTTCATTTCTGTCAAATAAATCATGTGTAAGCCAATCAATTCGCAAAAAATTAATTTTTTGCTATTACACAATATCTTCATATAGTTAAATGCATTGAATCTCTCATCACATGAACAAGTATGCACATTTTGAAATTAACCATGTATTTTTTAGCTTTCAGAAAAAACGAACTGTGGAAAATAAAAAAGGAGTGAAGATGGTATCTATAATTCTTTTCCTAGTTGCACCAGTTTGCAAACTCCACCAGATGCACAACATAGAGCCAAGTTCCTTCTGAATTAACTTCTGCAGAACAACAAATTGCCGAGTTTCCTTATAACTGTACATTGAAGAAACAATTTGGCAGCATGGAACTTCATGATTTTTTAACATCTGATGAAGATAAATATCCACTGTTCAGTTGTCACAATGAAGGAACATTAATTCCATCCATAGCATTGTACTTTTGTTCAGCTGGATTTTCAGGAGTCACTGCAATAAAAAATACAGAGCATAAAACTGAGTGTCAAAGAGGAAAGGGGTACCTCTTCGCAACTTTATTTTGATATTTGAGAATTGTATTATGAAGTCGTCCAACTTGTTAACTATATTAATTATAAATCTGTTGAATAAACTGAAAAGTGCGTTTCATTTACTGTAATATTTTTAAACTAACCTGACCACACAAACTGAGTTCTTTAAATGCCACTGACAGAACAGTGTTTAGACCTAGTGCTATGTGGAAAAATTCTGATATGTAACGGATGCTAGGAAACAAAACACTCCAGAGTCCCTGAGCTAACATATGGGTTGCTTGCAGTAACCAACAATAATCCATCCTGTCACAGAAGCAGACCTGTGACATCTTTTATTGTTTCTGTAAGTATCATTGTGAAATACACTACCAGAAAATGAAAAAGGAACACGTCGACTCAGGTGACTACAATGTTCCATATTTTCACGGGACATTACGAGAGGGCAATTAATGCAATGATCAAATGTGCAGCACTGGAAGCAAACAAGGAACTATGTCGTCAACTATTCAACACTGCAAGCTTCACAGCAGTTGTTCAGAGCCAGTGTTTGCCATGCTATATTGAGCTCTATCTATGCCTGCAACATTGTTATCATTTCACAACAGCATGGTTATGAATTGTTTGTGCAATTCACGGAATCTGAGTGATGATGTATAGCGGGTCTGCGGGACACTGGGTGGTCAACCTGCAGACTTGTGCTACAAGTGAGATGTCACCACAATGCATCGTTGTTGCCAGTGGTGTGCATGCTTGTCAGCCCGGGTCCAGTCAGAGGCAACATACAAATGCATGCCAGGACTGTCGCATCTTACAAAGTGTTGCATTAGACTACGCAGTGGCTTCACAACAAATTATGGACTCTCTTGCTCCAGGAATACCAGCGAGGACCACTTGCAACTGTCTCTGTGGAGCAGGGTTACGATCATGCATGCCATTGGGGCAGCTTCTTCCCATTCCCCAACATCATGCAGCACATCTCCACTGTTGTCAGGGTAGGCATTTGTAGAAGGATGATTGGAGACATTTTGTCTTCAGTGATGAGGGTCGCCTCTACCTTGTTGCCAATAATGGTCATCTGCGTGTGTGGTGTTGTGGAGGTAAGCACCAACTTTGGACTGTATACGACAGAGGCATGCGGGTCCAACACCCAACATCATGGTGTAGGGAGCCATATCTTGCAACGGCCGTTCTCCTCTGGTGAATGTAGAGGGACCATTGAACAGTGCACGGTACATACAAAACATATTCAGCCTGTTGTTCTGTTGTTCATGCACCAATAATGTGACATGCTTCTCCAGTAAGACAGTCCATTTTTACATGTATCCCGTGTTACCCAATATGCTCTCCATGGTTTATGTCAACTACTGCGGCAGCACAATTCCCATATATGTTGCCTGTTAAGCATGTTTCGGACTGTATGAATCATCATCTTACTCAATCTGCAAGACCAGCAGGAGATCTCGCCCACTGAGGCAACAGGTGGAAATTCCATGGCAGGCCATTCAGCAAGACTACATTCGTCACCTCTATGATCATCTCATGGGGGAACTGCAGCCTGCATTGCTGCAGAAGGAAGGTAGGCAGGTTTCTAGCAGTGAGGTATTGGATGCCCTGTTGACTGTACTCCGATGCTTATGGCTCTGCCAGTATAATCGTTTGTTATACACACTCTAAACAGAGTATCAATAAAATTTTTCCTCTTTTGGCTCGACAAATTCTTATCTTTTTTTCCAGTAGTGTAATTATCTCTTGTCTTAATATCTATATAATATTAATTATTTAAGGTCATGATCTTGTTTAGATAGTTATAATAATGTCAATATAAACCACCAACAACACTCATACAAGGTAGGCTTTCATGGCCAGTGTTGTCTTCAGTTGAAACTTCCGGGCTGAGAGGCCATGGCCGATATACAAAATTTGCACTTGACGTTTCCATCTCCATCTGCGAGAGACATCTTCTGAGGTCATCCGGCTGCTGCCACTGAGGCTCCAGGTACTCTCGCATTTATAGAGCGCATAGAGGGCACCACCATTCGTCACATGATGCTGACGGTATGCCTATCTTTGGAAGGCGTCGTCATTCTCGATTAAGAGTAATTGATTGTTATTCTGCTGGCACAACGTCAACATCCATATTTTGTCAACTTTAAAACTTCCTCTTTTCTATTAAAATTGTTATGGTATTTGTGAATTTCTATTGCTTCTCTATACATGCGCGCATGATAATGGGATGTTTGTGCTAGAACGCTAGTCTCATTAAATTTATTTACTATTAAAAACAGTCTTGATCACAATTTATTTATTAAGGTGACTGGTTTCAACCACTACTGTGGCCATCTTCATACCATTGAGTAGGAACCTCTTTCTGCTGGAGAATCACTAGTAGTGATTCTCCAGCAGGAAGAGGTTCCTACTCAATGGTCTGAAGATGACCACAGTAGTGGTCAAAATTGGTCACCATAATAAATAAATCGTGATCAAGACTGTTTTTAATAGTAAATATTTGTAATACATTGATCACTGTCACTCCCATAATGTATTCAAAAGTCATTAAATTTAATTATGCGATTCCCATTCCGAAAGACATGCTCAGCTAAGGCCGATTTTTCGATGTGTCCTAAGCGACAGTTTCTTTTATTTGTTTACACTTCTTTTCGTTGTTCCAATATATACTTGCCCACAACTGCATGGAATTTTGTATACCCCAGATGTTGTTAGGGGATATCGGGCGTCTTTTGCAGTTCTTAAATATTCCTTAATCTTCTTGGTGGGTCTGAAGTTTGTTTCGATCCCATACTTGGCCAGAACTTTCCCGATACAGTTGGTGACCTTATTAATGAACGGTAGGAAAACTTTTCCAATAGATGACCGTTATTGCTCTGGACTTCTGGCTTCTTTTCTTCTTTGATGGAGGGTTTGATCAATTTCCTTGCTGGTATATCCGTTTTTCATAAAGGCTGACCGTAGGTGATTCAGTTCATCTTGAAAGTAAGCCGGCTTGCAGATTTTGTTGGCTCTGTCCACCAAGGTTTCCATGACATCTCTTTTTTGCCTAGGATGATGGTTAGATTCCTTGTGGAGGTATCGATCTGTGTGAGTGTTCTTTCTATATACCTTGTGGTCCAGCGTCCCATCTAGCCATTTAATTACCGACACATCCAGGATATTGAGTTGACCATTGCTCTCTTTCTCCATTGTAAACTGTATCTTCGGGTTAATGCTGTTCAGATGCACCAAGAAGACATCCAACTCTTCCTCACCACGAGTCCACACTACAAATGTGTCATCAACATAGGGTACCATTTAGCAGGCTTTTTACTGGCAGTCTGCAGCGTTCGCTGTTCGAAGATCTCCATAAATAAATTGGGGCTGGGCTGAGAGGGCTTCCCATCGCCACCCCATCGATCTGTTTGTAAAACTCTTTGTTATAGTGGAAATAAGTTGTCATCAGGCAGTGTTTAAATAAAGCCACTATGCAGTCATAAAAATATCTGCTATGTATGAAATATATAGCAGATATATGGGAGGGACTGTGCAAGAAGAAAGCAGAACTGTGTACACTTACTTTCCTTTTTCCTTCCTTTTTCCTGCTACGCTCCCGGGACACCATGACAGAGCCAAAGCTTCTGAAGGCAAGGATAATGTTTCACTCGGCGCAAGTGCACCGTAGTTACAACTGCATGGAACTAGTGATGCTACGGGAATGAATTCACCAGACGCGGCGAGAACTAGAGGAAACTAGCAGTAAGCTGTTATATTTCCATTTATATATCAGTAACATAATGCAGTTTTATGACTGGAATAAGGTGGACTGTCTAACGTTCAGGACCATGGAGCTCAGTGCAGAAATGGCAACTAATAGGCAGAAGAGGAAATTCGGTGGCCTACAGAAAGGCAGCGGTGAAACATCAGTCACTGGCAACTCTCGAACTGTGATTAACATGTCTGGGAGAGCATTAACAAATGAGGAACATTCAGTTTTATCGAAAGGAGGCAACTTTGCAGTCACACCACTAAAGGCTCCTACGGAGGACATTATAGCGAATGTGGAGGCAGGAATCCGTTTGTTATAATCGCATTCCGCAGATGAAATAAGGACTGGAAAAGCCAGAATTTTATGCCAAGCAAAACCACCTAGCAGCAATTTGAAGCGGAAAAGAGGGCACTGAGGGAGATCAATGTGTATAAGAGCATTACTGTACTCGCAGCTCATAATGAAAATGCTACGGTTTTGCTGAACACCGAAGATTATCACAAGAAGATTAGTGACCTTTTGGCTCCCACTACATACAAAAAGTTTCAGAAGGATCCTACAACCAAAATTATGAGAAATACCCATCAAGTGGTGAAACAATCTTCTCTTTCATGTCCATTATAGTTATCCGGGCTGTTATGCCGTGGTCGGTTGATGAATTCTGTGTCGATTGCGACTGCGGGAGACATCTTCACGGGGGTCCGTAGCTCGATGGAAAGTCCAACACACCCACCGGCTCGCTACTGACTGCCACTAAATTCCGTGTCCGCGTGCTCCACGCCGCAGCGTGACGTCACGTGTTTTGAAAACGTCAGTGCAATTGGCCGCTGCCCGTCGCCGTCGATGGCCGTTGCCATCACCCAGTAGTGGACGGGTGATACACATCTTCTTTAGCACCGGCATCCATATACCGTTTAATATCACGCCCTCCTCCTTTTGGTTGAAATTATTTGGGTGTTTAGCGATTTCAATTGCCTCCCTGTAGAGCCTTTCGTAATATCCGCTTGTGGTCGCTAGTACTTGCGTCTCCTCGAAATGAATATTGTGGTTCCCTGGCTGGAAAGCATGCTCTGCAACAGCTGATCATTCCGTTTCTCCTCTTCTACATTTTCCCTTGTGCTCTTCCAAACGTTTAGAAACAGTTCTTTTAGTGGTACCCACATAAACATCACCACAGCTGCATGGGATCCTATACACTCCAGCTTTTTCCAATGGTTTGCGAGCGTCCTTGGCAGGCTTAAGGTATTCCGGTATCTTCCTGGTGGGCTTGTAAATTACGGTAATATTCCGCTTTGTCAAGATCCTCCCTATTCTTTCCGTTACATTTTTAACAAACGGCAGGAAAACCTTAGATTTTGCAGTACCCTGTACATCAGTATGATTTCTGCGTGGCTGCCTCAACGCACGTTTTATTTCGGCAGACGAATATCCGTTCTTCATTAGTGCATTGTGGAGATGTTCCATCTCAGCGTCGAGCAACTCAGGTTCACAAATATTTCTAGCTCTGTCCGCTAACGTCTTGATAACACCCCGCTTCTGTTGTGGGTGGTGGTTCGAATCCCGATGCAAATAATAATCTCTTTCTTCGGATGATAAAAAACAACTCTGCAAAACGGAAGCTTATCCACCCAGATTTTATGGACTCCCAAACGTACATAAACCACAGGTCCCATTGAGACCGATTGTAAGTGCCATAGCATCTCCAACACAAGAGGTGGCCAGGTATCTCGCCTGCTTGCTGCAACCACACATCAGCAGAACCGACAGTTACATTAAAAACTCGGCACATTTTATTGAACAACTGAGGGAGATTAACGTCAGCCCAAGTGATATTCTAGTGAGCTTCGATGTAGTGTCATTGTTTACCATGGTGCCAGTAAACAAAGCTATTTCATATATAGCAGGTATTTTTACGACTGACATAGTGGCTTTATTTAAACACTGCTTGACGACAACTTATTTCCACTATAACAAAGAGTTTTACGAACAGATTGACGGGGTGGCAGTGGGAAGCTGTTGCCAATTTATTTATGAAGACCTTCGAACAGCGAGCGCTGCAGACTGCCAGTAAAATGCCTGCTAAATGGTACCCTATGTTGATGACACATTTGTAGTGTGGACTCGAGGTGAAGAAGAGTTGGATGTCTTCTTGGTGCATCTGAACAGCATTAACCCGAAGATACAGTTTACGAAGGAGAAAGAGAGCAACAGTAAACTCTATTTCCTCGATGTGTCAGTAATTAAACGGGTGGATGGGATGCTGGGCCACAAGGTATATAGAAAGAACACTCACACGGATCGATACCTCCACAAGGAATCTAACCATCATCCTAGGCAAAAAAGAGGTGTCATGAAAACCTTGGTGGACAGAGCCAACAAAATCTGCGAGCAGGCTTACTTACCAGATGAACTGAATCACTTATGGTCAGGATTTATGAAAAACGGATTTACCAGCAAGGAAATTGATCGAGCCCTCCATCAAAGAAGAAAAGAAGCCAGAGGTCCAGAGCAATAACTGTCACCTACTCTAAACGTTTTCCTGCCGTTCATTAATAAGGTCACCAACCGTATCGGGAAAGTTCTGGCCAAGTATGGGATCGAAACAAACTTCAGACCCACCAAGAAGATTAAGGAATATTTAAGAACTGCAAAAGACGCCCGATATCCCCTAACAACATCTGGAGTATACAAAATTCCATGCAGTTGTGGGCAAGTATATATTGGAACAACGAAAAGAAGTGTAAACAAATAAAAGAAACTGTCGCTTAGGACACATCGAAAAATCGGCCTTAGCTGAGCATGTCTTTCGGAATGGGAATCGCATAATTAAATTTAATGAGACAAGCATTCTAGCACGAACATCCCATTATCATGCGCGCATGTGTAGAGAAGCAATAGGAGGAAGTTGTAAAGTTGGACAAGATATGGATGCCGACGTTGCGCCAGTAGAATGACAATCTAATACTCTTAATCGAGAATGACGACGCCTTCCAACAATAGGCACACCGTCGGTATCACGTGACGAATGGTGGTGCCCTCTATGCGCTCTATAAATGTAGGAGTACCTGGAGCTGGAGCCTCAGTGGCAGTAGCCGGACGACCTCAGAAGATGTCTCCCGCAGATGGAGACGAAATGTCAGGTGGAAATTTTATAGATCGACCACGGCCTCTCAGTCCCGAAGTTTCAACTGAACACCAACAACACTATTATGATTAGGATTATTTGTTACTCCTTTTGAAATCGAATTTCAATTTTATGTATTAAAGTGATCTCTGTATTAAGGTGGTCTCTAAGGATGTTGGGTTGGTTGTTAGAGAACCTTAAGGTACTATTCAGATCAGATAAGTAATTCATGAATAAAAATAAATTTATAGACATACCTGATGATATTTTCGTACTCCTTGTCTTTGCCTTTTGAATCTCTCCAGCGCCTGAACATTACTGACGCATCAACATTGGCAGGACTGAATGTGTTGGGCTCATTCAGTAGAGAAATTACAGAAAGCAGGATGGTCCTGTTAACAGAATTATTGTTCAGTATTTAAACCATTATATAGTTAAAGTAAAACTAGTTATCATTTAATATGAAAAGTTTAATAATTGCTGTAACAGAAGCAAATGAAGACAAGAGAACAAATTAAAAAACTGTGTAAAACACTGAATACCTTAGCTTTGGAGATTTTAAAGCTGTAATCAGTGTTCGAAATATTTTTCCCCTTCCCCATTTCTGATTCATTCCATGGTTCCCCGTTATTGCAAACAGGAGATTATTCTCATTTGTCCAAAATAGTGGAACTACTCACTTATGTGGCACTCTGGAGTAGGGTAATACACAACTACTAAAATAAATCACATAGTATGTGTAAATATGTAAACAAATTTTACATGAAATAGATATGTTACCTGACATTCTGTGTGGGGTTCCACATCTCACAAGGAAGTTCTCCACTCTGAGGATCATGGACTGGAGGATGCAAGATTGAAATACACAGATCACCATTCTGCAACACGAGAAAACCCATGTTTGCATGAAAGACATACAGACTTCAATTACTTTGAACATTACAAATAACTAACATAGGCAGGAGTGTACGATTTCTCACTGCATGGATACTGAACAAAAGAAGAAAAATGGGGAAGGGTCTGACTATTTGTTGGCAAAGTTAAGATGAGGAAATAAATCAGTGCAGTACTTTTAAAGTGAACCATTTATCTTTAGAAATTTAGGAAAAAACTGAATGCCTGGGAAGCTCAGTTACAGCGTTTCCTAGAAAAAGGAAGGGTCATAGTTAAATTCTCAGACACGCAGATTTAATCTGTGAGAAAGCTTACTGTACTTCCTCCTTTATTTAGTTATTCTGTGATCAATAGATTGGCACGTATTGGTAAGGTGTGTGTGCGTAGGGGGGAGGGGGTATTTTATGCAGAAATGTATCACCTCTAAGAATTTTTTCTTAACATTTATTATATGCACATTTACCGTCATTAAAGTTGCACATCAATTGAAAGTTAGTGGTGGCTTAAAATAAATTGAACATTTCAAATCCACCTGTGGTTACCTTCTACCCTGCAGTATCTCCTTATACGTATCCCCTACTTTTCATTAATCTCTTAGCAGTGTTCTCCAAAATACCAACAATCTTAGAAAATATTTACACTCTGCAGCTTTATTGATAAAACAGAATACTAGATCATTTACTCACCTCATACACATTTGGATGCCATACTTTTGTAAGAAAGCGAATGCTGGGTGGTGAATATGGATAGTCAGGAGGAAACTTCATGTGTGCCTGCAACAGAGGAAAATTTTACATCAAACAATGGAGTAAAATGACCCATAGCTGTACATATTTTACTACTGTTATCTTTACAAAGAGCAAATATGTATCGCTCTTCAGTGATTCAACTTTTCTTTCAAATCTCATATATTATAAAGTTATCACATACACAAAGTCCTCAGAGAACCTGCTTTCGTCATAGACCTTTTTATTTGATACTAAGACCTTCAGAAAATACAAATATCTTTCTGTCAAAACAGCTAACTTCTCAGCCTTACTATTTAGTCTAAATGCTTACACTTATGTAGCTTTATATTGTAGAAAAGTTCTGCTTGAAACAATCGTCCTAATGGTAGTGATAATGAGCAAAATGACAAATTTGAACAATAGTTTTCTATTTTCAAAGAGGATCATACATCTCACTAGTTGCTGGCATTTGACACTGTCCTGCACTGCCGTCTAATGAAAAAAATACAAGCTTACAGAGTATCAGAGCAGACCTGTGAATGGATTCAAGACTTTCTTGCTGACAGAACTCAACAAGTCGCTCTTAATGAAACTAAATCAACAGATGTAAACATTAATATCCGGATTACCACAGGGAAGTATGATAGGTCCATTGCTGTTCACAATATATGTAAATGAGCAAGTAGAAAGCATTGGATGCTCTTTAAGGCTATTCGCTGATGATGCAGTTGATTATACCAAATTAGCAATGCCAGAAGATAGTAAGAATTTGCACAACAACCTGCGCAGAACTGATAAATGGTGCAGACTATGGCAGTTGACCTTGAACGTAAATAAATGTAACATATTGTGCATTCATAGGAAAAGAAATCCACTACTGTACAGCTACACTACTGATGACAAACAGCTGGAGACAACGTCTGCCATAAAATATCTAGGCTTAACTGTGGAGTGACCATATAAAACAGATAGTGGGGAAAAGCAGGCATAAGACTCAGATTCATCAGAAGAATCTTAAGGAAATGTAACTCGTCCACGAAAGAAGTGGTTTATGAGGTGCTTGTTTGCCCGATTCTTTAGTATTGTTCATCTATCTGGGATCCCTATCAGGTAGGCCCGATACAGGAGATAGAGAATATTCAACGAAGAGCAGCGCGTTTCATCACGGGATCGTTTAGCTGGCGAGAGTGTGTTACAGAGATGCTAAACAAACTCCACTGGCAGACATTACAAGAAAGATGTTGTGAATCACAGAGAGATTTATTACTGAAATTTTGGGACGGCACTTTTCAGGAGGAGTCAGACAACATATTACTTCCACCCACATATGTCTCGCATATTAACAACGAGAAGATAATTCGAGAAATTAGAGCCAATAAAGAGGCTTAACAACTATCATTCTTCCCAAGCACTATTCGTGAGTGGAACAGGGTTGGAGGGATCAGATAGTGGTACCGAGAGTACCCTCTGCCACACACCATTACGTGGCTTGCAGAGTATGATGGAAATGTAGATGTTGTCCATTATAGAAATACATCATTTACAATGCTTTCCATAAACAAGGTTCAGAAAAAACATACACAAGCAAAAGTTGACTGTGCAGTTACAACAGCAATGCTGCGCAAGTCTACAACAGATGATTCACGTGCATCATGAATATATAGATAACTATGTTTAAGAGTAGGCCAACAACTATTGGAAATGGTAACAGACAGCTGACACGCAATTTGATTGGAAGGTCCAGAATGAAGGCAGGTCAACTCCCCAGAATGATGGCAAGTCACTTCTAGTGTTCACCTTACTCTTGTTTTCAGACAGTAAGAACAATTATTAACCTCATGTTCTTTATTCCAAAGGTTTAGCCAACAACATGTTAAGGCTGCAAAGTGCACTGAAGACCTTTATATGTCATTATGGGCACTAATGATTACAATCACAATCTCATCACAGCTGACCCTTGGAGCAACCACAAGATGAGTGATGTCATGAAGTACTGCACATAAAGACTCAATGCAGCTGATGTGCACACAAGCATGACAGCCGTAAGTTTACTGCTCAATGCTTATCCCAAGAGGGAGAGTTTGCAGTGGCCTTGTCATCTTCATGGACAAATTTAGTTAGCTAACAAAGTGATAACAGATGTATTTGATTTGATGTAAATCTGAGACCTGCTATGATACACTGTACACCTATAAAATTGAGTCAGTCAGGTGAAGCAGAATGGGTGTGTTTGGAGAGAAGGGTTTATACAGAACTACGAGATGCCTAATAATTATATGGGCACGCAAACCTACTTGTATCTGCATGTGATATGGTACAACTGCATGCACTTCTAAATGAACTGACATCCTTGATGCTTACAAACAATCTCTAATTGTTATCAGTACATGATTATTAGATAATATAGGACAATTATCAACCAGAATGAAATTTTCACTCTACAGCAGAGTGTGCACTGATATGAAACTTCCTGGCAGATTAAAACTGTGTGCCGGATCGAGACTCGAACTCAGGACCACGTCCCGAGTTCGAGTCTCTGTCCGGCACACAGTTTTAATCTGCCAGGAAGTTTAATTATCAACCACATGGGGCTTTTTTCAATGACAAAAATCTCCAACAGCACACAATTCAGCACTTTTGAGTGGCCAGCTACCTTACAATCAGAATTCCATGAGCATACATGGGACACTATCGAGCATTTGTGGGTGCTCACAGTCCTCCTTCCTGGACTCTACAAGCGTTGTGGATAGTTTTGCAAGAAGAATAACATGTTTGAATGCAGTTTACAAATGCCACCAAAAAGCATTAACCCACTACAGCATATGCTGCATTGCTGTTCTGAGGACACTTAATTAACTCTATTAAAATGGCGTGCTTCTTTCCTTCCCATTTGCGTTTTCTCACTTCCTTGTTCTCTACATCATGAAGTTACACGGAAACGACGCGACCACAAGGTTAGTCCTTGATCCATTCTTCCATCTTTCCTTCCTAGTTTCCTTATTAAGGATTGCGCGCACTTCAAAAGCTGGTCACGGCCACATGTATCACGACGTGGAGAACTTAGTTTGCCTCATTTGGAAGCAAATAACCCATGAGAGTTGTGGTCCCGCTACACCTATCGACCGATTAAAATTACTTCATAGTTTACACGTCTGTCACTTGCCGCTACAGTGTTGCCACATCGGCCAACGCTTATAGATGACACGACCACAGCGTGCCACTTCACGAAGGTTGTTGGGGTTCTAATATGTAACGCCGAGCAACGTTGGAAGTGGCCGCCATGAGGTATGCCGTAAATGCGAGATGCTCTGCCGACAGTTGGTTTAAGTGATCAGTGACTAAACTGCAGCAGACAACGTATGTTGTAGCTCTGAATTCAAACTCATGTCTTCAGCTAACCACAACCTCCTTATATGCACAATGTACCCGAGAAGACGGCGGTCAATAATGTGCGGCATAAGTAAAATCACGATCGTTATGTTCACAGCGATTAATGCTAACCTCTACGAGCAAACTCAAGACAGAAAATAATTAGTTTCAGCGCTAAAAGCAAACTTAATTTCACGCTATCATTGGTTACCTGAAACTATATATACGATCTGACGCGTTACCATTCGATGAGCAATCCTCGTTGGCACTTGGTTGCAAATTATAGGCGATACTGGCAGATTCGAAACGAAAAAATAATAGTAAGAAAAATAAGAGCAAAAAGAAAGTCAACACGATGATGAAACTGACGCAGAAAACTATCAGAAAAAATTACATTTAAGCCAATTAACAGAATAACAATGAACACTTTTGATTATACTTAGAAATAAAAAAAGTTGCGCTACATCTAACGAGACTCGAGCCTCGGACTTCCTCCAAGTCAAGTTTATATGCTAACCAGTACGTTATGCCACAACATGGTTCAGTAGTGACCTGAACGATTGTTGTGGCAGTTTGGCTAAGGCGAACGGTTCGGGCATGACTGAGCGCTCTGACTAGGCAACCAGCTCCAGCGTCAACTATGAGGTAATTTTAATCTAACTGTAGTACCTTCATTTGCTTACACGCAGCTAACAGCCCACGTCGAACGGCCCAATTGGACCGTTGTGGTTGTGAGACACCGCCAGGGTAACTCGCACGCAGATAATTTTACCTGTGCAATTTCATAGAAATTTGAAAAGCTCATCAGCAGCCAAAGTCTACGCGCATCTACACTGGACAGCGTAAAGTTCCTGTTTATCAGATCGGACGATTAGCGGAATCGTTAAGAATAAAATTAAGAAAGGAAAACGAATAATGGGTTTGTTCCTATTTCCTATCATCAGTAGGCCTATTACTCGCTAGGGAATATTTGCCACAGGCAACCTAACTGAACTCAATCTCCATTATAGTATATCATGTTCCAACCCGCGTCAACGTTAAATACCATGTTGCAGCTTCTACACTGAGTAACCTGCCGCTATTGATGAAAAACAATGCTGAAATCTGGAGAATAATGCGTGAAATGCAAAGCATGTGAACCATTTCAAAATTTTACTGGTTGCCATGCAACGACATTAGGAACAAAATACGATCAGCAACACTGTTAAGCTTATACCTTCTGTTCCCAAAACTGCTCGTAAACATAATAGCAGCAGCACTCTGTAATCATATTCTAACTGCTAGGACTACACAAGTTTTGGTATGCAACCGTAGCTTCTTCTCGTTTGCTTTAATTTTTTTGTGTCAAACAATTCCATACAACTGAAGCGAGTTGTCTCTAAAGGATTGTACTTGTAAAGAGTATTTACACACTAACTTCTGCATGTTGGGTTCCTCAAAATTTCGTTGACACAAGAGAAGAAACTCTAGATATGACGACATCGAAACAACAAGAGAGAGAGAGAGAGAGAGAGAGAGAGAGAGAGAGAGAGAGAGAGAGAGAGGGGGGGGGGGGGGCGGTCCTATTTGCACACTCCTCTCACATAAAAAAAAATTCCCCACAAGACTACTCTCACTCGTTTCGGAATCATTTCGTTTCCCTCTTCGTTTATTTTCAAGATTTTGCTCTGAGTATTACAACGTTTTCAATCTGTTTTTCGCATCTCGCTGTGTCTCCCCCTCCGCTATCGCATTTGGTGCAATATTTACAAAAAAAAAAAAAAACTACGTAGATGTTTGCCTGGTTCTAGCTGCTACAGAAATGAACGTGAAAATTAAGCTATTTCTGCCTTGAAAGACTCGCCCGAGTCTAGCAGGGTTGTATCGTCAAAGATGGCCCGCAGGGTTGTATCGTCAAAGATGGCCCATATTTCGGAGGACAAACGTCATTAACATGAATTTTGGCTATTCTACCCGGCCAGACTAGTTTGAACTTTTCACGGATGTGAATTTTTTTGCAAGTTTCGTTGTTAAAGTTGCTAATCTATTCTACGTTAGCTGGGTGGGAAGCGGAGAAGAGAGATGTAAAACACGTTTGCGACGACGGAAGAGGGGGAGTGATCGTAGAGCCTGACCACAGCAATGAGCTTTGCCATTTCTCAGAATGGGACTGGTAGATGAAGCCTTGCTTACATAATCAATTATCAGTATACTGTTCCGCTTCAGCCACTAGCAAAGTGAATCGTGACCGTACTTCTCGTCATATCCTCTGGTCAATACTATTTTAACGTTAATCTCGTTCCAAAAGAATTATAAATTCACAGTTCCTTATTTGCGTAAGCTTTATTTCGTAACATGCGCTATTGTAAAAATCTTATCTAAGGCTGAATTAGTTTGCTGTGTGAAAAAATAATGACTAACAAAGAAAATATTTGGCTTTCACTGCTTATACATTTCTTGTTATGGTACTTAAGGTTTAATTCCTATTGCATTACGAAATTTTCATTTAAGAACTCCCCATCGATTTCAATTGGAAAGAACAACTATGTTGACATCTACAATTCATTTTGATTACTGATATCGATGGCACTCGCGCGCAACTGAAAGTAAAACCCTTTTGATAGAAGACAAATTTATATTTAGATGAATTAACAAAATATAGTCGCTAATACTTGTTTTTATTGCCATGACCTTTTGTGCAGAGTGAAGTAGTACTATATCGTGTGGAAGAAAGTAGTGGTACATCCAGTGGACACCATGTGTCAACAATATCTAGTGTAGAATTACGATATCTTGTGGTGATACAAATGAAACTTACGAGTTCATATTAGCCTTTGCAGATGGAAGGGTCCCAGACGACCAAGAGTGACTGATAAAGGTGCTGAACGACATTAGAGTCTTTCATGCGTAGCCCCAAGCAATCAGTTCCGGAAGGTTAGTCGTGAATTAGCAATTCCAGTAACGTCTGTATGGAGACGTAAGGATTCGCTTACACCGTTGTTGTATGCATTTGCTACAAGCTCTAAAGCAGACTACGTTTTACGTGCCAACTTTGCAAACGAAATGTTGCTGCATGCCACTGAAGATTTTTCTGGATCGTGTCGTCTTCAGAGATGAATCGACATGTAACATAAATGGAAAGCTGAAAAAACAATGAGAACTATTTGGCAGAAAGATGGTGCGCTGCCTCATGGTTAAACGACGTTGCATCCGACCGGTGGATTGGCTGCAAGGAGTCTGATGACAGAGCTTGTTTCGCATGGCCTCCATGTTCAGTCAATCAGACGCCATGCGATTTTTTACATTTAGTGGTTCATACAGGATGATGGGGATGTGCCTCCGCAACCAGCTGACCTACCTGAGTTAAGAAACAGGACTGAAGCAATTGTTATAACAGTTACGCCAGACATAGTGATCAAGATTTGGGAAGAACTCGCCTATCGACTGTTTGTGCTGCGTGGCGAGTGGTGCTCATAATGAACACTTGTAAGAAAAACTGAGTCGTTCTTTCATTTAATGTATTATTTATAATTGTAAGTTAAACATAACATATTACAAAGCCCAAAAACATCGATATTTATTTTGAAACACCCGGTACAGCAACAGCATCTGGAAACTATCCGTCCACGAATTTGAGAAGTAAATTACAAGTGTACTGAAACAGACCTAAGAACTGAAGTAGCAACAAATTTTCAAACTTACGATGTAAAATTGAAGTGTGCATTCATCAATATAAGTATTTCACTCAGCATTGCAATTTATTGTGAACACAGAACTATAGACCGTGCATGTGCATGTACATGATAGGAACGCTACTCCTGCCAGCAATTTCCGTCTACATTCGGGTAGTCAGTCCGTCTTATTTTTTATTTTATGTGTGTGTGTGTGTGTGTGTGTGTGTGTGTTTGTGGGGGGGGGGGGGGGGTCCTGTGTTCCCTTTCTGTCTTCGCTTATTCAACTTCCTATTGTTTGCTCGTCGTACCTCTCAACACAAAACAGTGGCGGATTTGTTGCAGATAAACGTACAGCCAGGCTGTGAATAGATATCTATACCTGGCTGGCATGTTTCCTACAGACGGTCAGAAGGCAAGCCTATCCAGCCGGCCGCAGTGGCCGTGCGGTTCTAGGCGCTACAGTCTGGAGCCGAGCGATCGCTACGGTCGCAGGTTCCAATCCTGCCTCGAGCATGGATGTGTGTGATGTCTTTAGGTTAGTTAGGTTTAATCAGTTCTAAGTTCTAGGCGACTGATGACCTCAGAAGTTAAGTCGCATGTTGTCAGAGCCATTTGAGCCTATCCATTTGGGAAAGTATCCTACGTTGAACACAGCTTATAATTTTCTAGCAATACTTCCTGTTTACGAGAGCGTTTTCATGTTACTTTGTTCTCTCATATTTAGATGACAAATTTGGAAACATAAATCCTTCTATTAAAATTTATTTTTCTGTGCATTTCCTTCCGACAACTTACAGTTCTACTCACCGTATAGTACTTTCAGAATCCCTGAGTTTTCTCCGAAATTTCCAGTAAATTCAATTTTCCTGAGCATTTCCGAGTTTTTCCAGCCAAGTCGCGAGCATGATAAAAGCTTCCCGCTGCACTTGTTTTGAGCGTTGCTGCCAGTGAATCTCTCGAGCAGGCAGGCAAACAAACAGCAGCGGAGGATACGGTGGTAGCAGCAATGCGGCCCGTGGTGACCCGGGTGCACTGCCCGCGCCGTCCACGTGTTATCGACCGGAGTGCGGAGCGAAGCGGACCCCGAGCTGCTTTCGGCAGCCTCAAGTTCAAATCTGACAGACGGGCAGTCCCCCTCCAAGTGACAAACGCTCAGAAATACACGAGCAAACAAAAACTACCAATAACAAGAGTTCTTAAGGTCTTGTCGATCGTTACGGTACAAGTTGCCTTGCTACCGTTTCCTCGGACAACCTTGCCCGTCTCTTCTGAGGCTTCTTGAGTGACGCGCGAGATTACGTAGTTGCAACGGCAGCGATACTTTTCGAATCAGCGTCAGCTTCTCTATTTCGCCCCATAATTTTAGATGAAGGCAGGCCTGTTCTTTCTGATGACTTTCCACTCTCGCTGTAACTTATTTAAATTATTGTTTGAAATGTCACACCTGAGTCTGGTTCACCAATCCGATGACAGCATATTTCTTGTACATCGATCGCAGGTGAAACGATCTAGAGGATCTTCGTGGAAAAGTTTTTGCTTCGGCTTATCCAACCAAGGTCCGTTGTGCCATCGAATCCGGAAAGTCTCGCCACCTAAGTCGCTCATTAGCGCATTTCTTTTGTTGATGTGAAAGTTATGTCTCTCCCTCCTCCTCTCTCCCCCCCCCCCGGCCCCTTGACACTTATTGCAGCCCCTGACACTCTAGTATACGTCCGCCGAAAGTGTGCGGGGATGCACAGATTAGCCGGAACATTATGATCACTTGCTTAATAGTTTGTCTGTCCACCTTTGGAACCAAATATATCACTGATTCTGCATATAGAGGATCCGAAAGTTTGATGGTAGGTTTGTGGAGGTATGTGGCATTAGATATCTACCACAGGTCCTGTAATTCGCAGAAATAAGGGGCTGCTGGTCTGCGTACGCGGTGATACCGTCCGATAGCGACGAGAATGGGCTCCACAGGATTTACATCTGGCGAATTTAGTCGCCGAGACATCTATGAATTCACCATAATGCTGCTCAAACCACTGTAGCACGATTTTTGGCTCCGGGATACGGGCAATCATACTGCTGAAAGATGACATCGGGGAAGATATCAAGCATGACGGAATCCAGGTGATTCGCAGCTATCAGCGTGTCTTTCGATTTCTACCACAGGTCGCATGCAAGCGCAGGAGAATGTCTCCCCACAGCGTAATACTGCTACCACCAGCCTGCATCCGTGGCGCGCTGCACTTTCCGAGCTGCCGTTCAACTCTAGGCGTTTGTGCAGGCGACCGCCGACGTAGTGTAGCAAACATGTGATTGACCCAAAGAGGCAACACATTTCCATTGATTGACAGTCGAATCCCGATGGTCCTATGCCCACTGCAATCGTAATTACGATGTTGGTGGGTCAAGATGTAAACACACGGGGGTGGTCTACTGCGGAGCTGCATGTTCAACAATGTACGACAAACTGTGTGCTCCGAAACACTTGTGCGTGCACCAGCATTGTGAGCTTTCGGCAGGGATGCCACAGATCATCATTTATTCTACTTCACGGAGCAGACAAGCCTCCGAACGCCACGTTCTGTGAAAAGCTGTGGATGTCCAACCATTCAGCGCCTAGTGGTAGTTACACTGTCTTACCGCTTTCCGTAGATGCCCACGACAGTAGCACATGAACATTCGACCAGCTTTGCTATTTTCGAGATGCTCGTTCACAAGCTCTGCGTAACAATAATCTGCCCAATGTCAAAGTCGCTTATCTCACTGGATTTCCCCATTTGCAGCCCATATCTTTGCTAGGGTGATCCTTATCCGTATCTGCTCCGCTTACATACTTTAGTTACCGCGGCACGTGTCCGCAACCCCGTCAGGCGGCATCCAACGTCGCGGTGTGCAGTGGTCATAATGTTTTGGCTTATCAGTATATAATCCCAAGCAGCAATTTGCGTTACCTGCGTTTATTCGATGAACAAGTCTGGGTCAGGGGAATCATCTTTGATTCACACTTGACGCGTCCTTCAGCCAACTCTAACCAGCAAGCAAAGAATGTGAGAAGCATCCAGTTTTTTACGTACATATTTTCGATACCGTACAACAACGTCATTTGAACGCAAGCCTGGCTTATGTGACCCTGTGTGGAAATTATTAATTGGTCTAATTCTCCAAAGTCAGGCAATATTTCCAACTGTGAGCAATGCGCATGTAAAAAAAAAAAAAAAAAAAAGGAAAGGCGCTGGACAGAGAGTAAGTGTTTTACGTTCCTGTACAGTCAACACCTGTTAATGTATTCTGATCATGATTATGTAGCATACGAAATTGACGTCACAAAAATCCAAAATTATATGAAATTTTTCATTTGAAACGTAGTTCCAACGATGATAGTGTCGCTTAATGGTTATGTTGGTATCGGATTATTGATCCGAAATTCGTTATCCTGTTTGTTCTAGAATTAGTTCTGGTAATGAACATTATTTTCATCCGTGCTTTGGTATGCGATAACGTGAAGCTGTGACCTTTCTAGAAGACAAGAATATACAGCTTCCACAGACTAATGTCTGCTATAGCGCTGCTGTGGTCAAAGCAACTTTCAGGTTGATGACAAACGAACATGTTCAGTGGGTAAAACGTCCCCACTACAAACAGCGAGGTCGGCAATTCGATGATTAGTTGGTCCTAGGGCACTTTCTAGTCATTTATACCTTTTCTCACATTTGGCAATGACTTATTAATATGAAAAATGTCGGGCTGCATAGTGGTTCAGAGTCCAAGTAAAAATGTTTGTTCCCCTATAACTGGCAGTACACGCTAGTTGAAAGGTCCGAGGGAGACAAGGCCATATCGTCTTCAAACGACCATTCGGTATGACTACAGTTTTATTTTTACTTTTAACCTATCACAAGTCAGTTTCATGCGTGCTATGAAATCGCGAACGCATCTGAAACTAAAATTTGATACCTTGCAGTCTATTATAGAAATATAGACCCTTATACAGAGATCTCTGCAATGTACTTCACAGTGGTTTGATGGTTATGAATGTAGATGCAGAAATAGATAACTGCAAGCGTAGCTGTGCAGCACGAACCATCCCATTGTTAACCTATCTTGTTTCGCTACCTGTCATAACGAACCTGAAAGGTAACAAGACATGTTGTAAAACTAAATTAAAATCATCCCGCACAACTCTCGTTCCATGGACGAATTTCTATTTAAAATATGGTAGCCTGTAAGGAAAAAGAAGTGTAGTTGAGCAGGTCTAAAAAATGATTTCATCAACTTTAACACTAATCATGTATACAAACCTTGTAAACTGACTCGTTCCACATCATTTCGATAAAAGTATCGTTCACATGATCAATGGAACGTACGAGGTGCGTTCAAAAAATTCCGGAACTTTGTCCACAAAATTATTCTACGATTACGTTTTACTTATTGTGCATGGTCTCATTCGAACTACTGTCCTCCACAATTGATACACCGCTCCCAACGTAGTTTCCACTCCCGGAAGCAGTCTTGTACGCCTCTTGCTGGATCGCGTGAAGCGCCGTCTGCGAATTTTATTTTATCTCTTCTATCCTTGCATATCTTTGTCCTTTCAATGGAGTTTTCAACTTCTGAAATAAAAAAGTCCGCGGGGTCAGGTCTGGAGAGTAAGGAGGGTACGGAGGTTGAGGCAGTACAGTGATTTCGTTTTTTATGCAATAGTCACGCACCAACAGGGATGAATGTGCTGGTGTGTTATCTTGAGGCACGAGCCATGAACTATCTCGCCTGATTTCATGCCGTTTCCATCTCATTTTCTAGCAAGTGTCGCAACACGTTCCGATAGTACCATCGATTGACAGTTTGTCCCTGTGGCATGAATTCGAGATGAACTAATCCTGCAAAGTCACAACTATCAACATGGCTTTGACATTTGACCTGACGAGCTTTTTCTGGTCTTGCAGAACCTTTCCAGACCCACTGTGAAGGTTGAAGCTCGGTCTCAACATCACAACCGTAGATCCACGTCCCATCGCCAGTTATGATTCTCTTGAATATCTGTTTCTCATATGCGCGATCCAAAACCTCTTCACAGATTGCGAAGGTCTTTCTGGTCTTGACTCATTGTCGTGGGACGAACTTTGCGGTAACACGATGCATTCCAAGATACACTAAGTGATCATGAGTATCCGGACACCCCCAAAAATTACGTTTTTCATATTAGATGCATATGTGCTGCCACCTACTGCCAAGTACTCTCATATCAGCGACCTCAGTAGTCATTAGACATCGTGAGGGAGCAGAATGGGGCGCTCAGCGGAATTCACGGACTTCGAACGTGTCAGATGATTGGGTGTCACTTGTGACATACGTCTGTACGCGAGATTTCCACACAAACATTCCTAGGTCCACTGTTTCCGATGTGGTAGTGAAATGGAAACGTGAACGGACACGTACAGCATAAAAGCGTACAGGCCGACCTCGCCTGTTGACTGACAGCCGACGGTTGAAGAGGGTCATAATGTGTAATAGGCAGACATCTATAAACACCACCACACAGGATACCGAACTGTATCAGGATCCACTGCAAGTACTATGACAGTTAAGGGGGGGGGGGGTTGTGAGAAAACACTGATTTCATGGTCGAGCGGCTACTCATAAGCCACACATCACGTCGGTAAATGCCACACGACGCCTTGCTTTGTGTAAGAAGCGTAAACATTGGACGATTGAACAGTGGAAAAGCGTTGTGTGGAGTGACAAATCACTGTACACAATGTGGCGATCCGATGGCAGGGTGTGGGTATGGCTAATGCCCAGTGAACGTCATCTAAATGGCTCTGAGCACTATGGGACTTGACTTCTGAGGTCATCAGTCCCCTAGAACACTGGGATGCAGGGACCACGTTGACTACTACTTAAACCTAACTGACCTAACGACATCACATACATACATGCCCGAGGCAGGCTCCGAACCTGCTACCATAGCGGTCTCGCGATTCGCGATTCCGGACTGTAGCGCCTAGAACGTTACCTGCCAGCGTGTTTAGTGTCAACAGTAACATTCAGAGGCGATGGTGTCGTGTGTTTCATGTAGTGGGTTTGCACCCCTTCTTGTTTTGCGTGGGACTATCACAGCACAAACCTACACTGATGTTTTAAGCACCTTCTTGCTTCCCACTGTTGAAGAGCAATTCGGGGATGGCGACTGCATCTTTCAACACGATCGAGCACCTGTTCATAATGCACGGCCTGTGGCGGAGTGTTTGTACGACAATAACATCCCTGTAATAGACTGGCCTGGGCAGAGTACTGACCTGATTCCTTTAGAACACATTTGGGATGTTTAGGAACGCTGACTTCGTGCCAGCCCTCAGAGACCGACATCGTACCTCTCCTCAGTGCAGCACTCCGTGAAGAATGGGCTACCATTCCCCAAGAAACCTTCTAGCACCTGAATGAACGTATGCCTGCGAGAGTGGAAGCTGTCATCAAGGATAAGGGTGGGCTAACACCATACTGAACTCCAGCATTACCGATGAAAGGCGCCACGAACTTTTAAGTCACTTTCAGCCAGGTGTCCGGATACTTTAAATCACATAGTGTACTGTGTCAGGATATAATATCTTAATCCAAATGAAATGTTACGTTCTTCAGCAATCTGACAGTTTTCGATTGGCACGCACAATTTCGTTGACATTCCTAACACAAGCGTCGTCGGTAGACGTCGAAGGGCGTCCTGAATGAGGGTCACCTTTAACTTCCGGCCGGCCATTTTTTAACCGTGTGAACCATTCGTAACAACGAGTACGGCTTAAGCATTCATCACCGTATGCTTCCTGCATAGTTTAGTATGTCTAACGGTTTTCACGATTTTCTTGCGTTTCAAGCAAAATTTAATGCAGACGCGTTGCTCTTCTAACAATCTCGATATTCGCAAGCTGAGTATGACAACGTTCTGCTCAATACAGCACTGGAAAATAACTAACAGACCTAGACTAATAAAACTTTCGGTGGTTACACATTAGACACAGGCGTTTGAAAGGATAAGAAACCGCATCTCACTCCAACACAGCATTGGCGCGAAATTTCAAATGTTCCGGAATTTTTTGAACAGACCTCGTATAATAAATGCGGGTATACTACGCACAGAGGATAATTCAGCCTGACCTCAACTGCCTGATATCGACTGGAAGTCGCTCGTGGTGAAAGTCACAACCAAAGAAAGTAAACTGAATTTTCAGAATAAATGTTTTCTTAAGACGACCTTAACCTCGTCACAGAAAGAGGGCACCACAAACTACAAAACAACTTCGAATGTTACATTATTGTGGGACGCAGCTTTGTTTATTTGTTTGTTGTGCGGTATCACATGTATGTTCGCGTCGGTAGCACAGTCATATGGCCGAGAAGTCTTGTGTTCAACTGAGGATTGTGGAGGACCTCACATTTCGCCAACAGCCCCGGATCGAACTGCAAGAAAGTTCACACAACAGAGTGCGCGCCAGCAGTGTACCACACCCCCCTCTACGTGGCACGCTTGCCTTCTCTCCCACAGCAGTAGTATCAACAGCAATGGGGCTATGAATACAGGAAGGGACTTGCTGGCTGATAAAATATTCTACTCCGACCAATCATTCGGGACACAAAATTGTCCCGTTTTTAATCGAGAAACAAAATGTGTGCAATAGTATTTACTCGTTTCATTAAGTATTTGTGAAAAGCAAGTTTCCTAGAAGTAGAAAGTTATAGAAATATTTATTTTCACAGTATACAGGCCTACCGAATTTGGCTTGCTAGTCATATACCCTACAGTAAGAGAGATGTTGAAAAGAAAATCAGGTGTTACCCACCCCCGCGTCTAACCTGCCGACTTTCCACTTTACAGCCCTCAAGACAAGTAAAACCAAAACGGAAGGAGCTATGAATCAGCTTCATTTAAACCATTTCTCCTAACGGCACTTCAGCTATCTGAAATTTAATTTTGTGAGGAAAGTGATCGCTGTGGCATGTGTTCGCAGTGCTTATCGAATACTGTTTGTCATGTATGGACGCTTGTCCTAACAGTCTACTGTCAAACGAAACCTTAAATTTTAGTATGAAATATACAATTTGTATCTGATTACTGATTAGCAACATTAGGCCTACATAATTTTTACGGTTTACGGTTAAATTGTACCTAAGTACCTAGTGAGTGACAAACACTGCAGAAAATACATCCAAGGAATTAAAACAAAAAAGGATGTATCAGTCTTTTTTTCTGAAGGAAATAATTTTATTCATGTGTAATGTAGGTACATTTCCCTTTCCAACCGACAAAGATACTTTCTTGCTACGGTGTTTTTAACTGCCGCATCGATGTAGAACTATTGCCGCTTTCAAAATATGACGGTAACTGACAAGAAAGGTAGGAGTGAATGTAGTAATGAAGTTAGGTATAAACACTAGTGTCCCGGTTTTTTCTCTTTGATATCTTGTCAGCCTAACCATAAATATCTCGTGCGGCACCGGTTCTTCATGCCGTGCACCGATCGATAAGGCGATATTAAACAAGTGACGCAGCTTCAAGGTTTGTGGTTACGATAGCAGATAAGAAGACCACGATATCTGTATAACCCTACAAACTGGAGAGAGAACTGCGCAAAGTGAAGTGCGGCTCAACACTGTGCCTTCAAACCGCATCGGTCTTCACCCGGATGCAAGCACATGACGGAGTTAAGCAGATTCAGAATCATACTTACAGACGTATCGCACGCTGCAGCAAGCAGTCTATCCCTGTGTTTGTAGGTACGGCATGAGCGCCCACGACTGATGAGAGAAAGCTAGAGCGCATCCGCCACTTTCCTCTGCCCCTCTGCTTCGCTGCTCACTGGGCCGTAAGCTTCTCTCTCGTTTCACACGGCCATCGCCCAACTCAAGTCACGTATTCTACCAAAGAGCACGCTCCGCAATGACCAGCACGACAAACGTACTGCCCGAAGCATCAGTTCCTGGACAAAGGCAGCACATCCCGCGACGACCTAACTGCTATGCGAAACACACACACACACACACACACACACACACAAAGAGAGAGAGAGAGAGAGAGAGAGAGAGAGAGAGAGAGAGAACATTTTCCACTGTTTGCATATTTTGGCTATGTTGCCTTGGTTGTGTGGCACTTTTGTATGAGGACAGGCCACCACGCCGTCGCCGTCCTGTTACCGGTGTATGTAAAGTAAAGTCTGTGGCGCAAGACTGTGATCGACTGCTGGCCTGACCGCAGGTAGAGTGCAACCTTTCTTCGCTGCGGCACTAAGAGCGCGTGGCGGGCTCATCGCCACGACCGCCTTTCGCCCCTGGGAAAGATCTCTGGTACTCGTCTGATAGCTAGATGAGTGGACCTGAGGGCATACTAGAGAGACTGTCACGAGGAAAAGTGTCGCCCCTATCCAAAGTTGAACCCGGGACATCAACGGCCGGAGTCAAGTGCTCCACCGCTAGAGCGCCACGGCCACACCAGCAGGTGGCAGGCAAATAAACGTATGACAAGTTGTCAAGTGGAAAACGGTACAAATGTGAGTCAACTGTGGTCAGTGTTCTTGTTTTACTGCTTTTACATTGTTTTCATACCGATTTTACGCAAGACTACTTGTCGTAAGTTTTATGTTTGTCCGTCATATGCTGACGGTTGGATAGCTTGATGGCCTGTCATCATGCACGGCAACTACCACTTGACGGTTGCGCGACAGACGAAATTTGCAAATAGCGGTAAACAAGCAGTAATTACAGACGAGGAAATAAATTTATTAGAATGTGGCACCTGCTCGAAGAAAAATTTAGCATTAGCTTTTTACATTATGAAGTACCATCTTTGCAAGAACAAGTGAGTAGACAAAAAAAAGCACTGTACAATAGGGATAAATCTATTGAGGTCGCGTGTTTTAACAGACTGGTCATGTTTTCACCACCACTATCCTGCAGCCTAAAAACTGGAAAATCTAACTACTATTCCTGACAGTTGAGTATTCACATTAGAAACGAAGCTTTTATAATTTTTACTTATATTTACAAAGATCTCTCATATATGCACATGAAGTGCTACAGTACGACTTATCCAACTCTAACAGAATTAACAGGGTCAGGCACTAGGGTTCTGTCAAGTTATCCCACACATTCCGCAGCGAAGAATGTTGAATGTGGACCAGTGAAACTGTTTTACGTTAGTATGATAACGGAAAGAGCACTTATCACGGCACGTCAACTGGACACGCAAGAAATGGAGCACTGCTTAGGTATCAGAGTAACAGGAGCCGTCTGTTTTCGCAACGAGTGTTCGCTTCGCGAAGGAGTCATGTAGATCATCTCTAAAGCGGTGTTTAGTGGAATTTGCCCCACAATATGTCATTGGTAGAATATAAGGTCAGCCACGGAGCGTTATGTCGCATACTCAGTGTGTTTACGAAGAGTAAAATCACGGTGTGGATTCGCTATTAACTCTAGTTACTACATGCTCACAACCTGTCTCAACATGGCAGCAGAATTTAGACCGCAAGGAACTTTGCAAACAGGAAAGGAGCATAGATAATCAAACCAAACTATTCGTGAAGTGGCCCCTATGAAAGTTAAGTCCTTGAGCAGCACGGCACCATAATTTTACACCACACAAAAGAGTTTCTAAGAGAGTCGTGTTTTGTTCTGAGGCGGCGCGAGTTAGTGTTGAGTGGCAATCGACGAGTTTTCGCCTAGAGATAACGTGATACGCGAAGCAACGTTGGCGAAATATTCTGAATTGTTGAGGCTCAAGTGTATACGAATGAAATACGCCGATCTTCAGTTCCAGAGTATAAGGGTGGCATTGTGCTAACAGGTGCGTCAGATTTCAGTTCCAAAATCTGGAGGTTCGATTCCAGTTTGGCAACAGATGGTATTTTTCTGCCGTGGCTTTCATCACACTTGTAGATGTGAGAAATTCAAATTACACTTTCACAACCTAGAATATTTAATTCTACGTCTTCATATAAGCGACAGGATAATCCAGTTATATGGTTGCAGGGAGGAACTAAACATCAAATTAAATAGGAGCACGTCTAGTTAAGTACTATGGTGCTGAACAAAACTTTCAGATACATGACTTCTTTATTTTTTGATTAGACCATTTGCGATTCTTTCCTTTTCATAGATGACAATGGTTCTCCACATATCTCAAATGGTAGATGGTATGCTACAAGATGAGGTGGTCATTCGAATGCTGCGGACAGTGGTATCACCAAACTTTAATCGTATGCAACACTTCAGGGATTGGAACACTCACTGTGGTTAGCCCAATATGTCTAGTGACTGCTGATAAATGTCCTTGAATCTCACGGCATCCGTGACAGACCGTAAACACATGAATGCTTCGCCTGTTTGAGATAATTACTGTAAAAAGAACTATAAAGCCATTTATCACTCTTATTTGAAACAAAATACGCTTGTTTAACGAATGACTCAATATTTTTACATGTGCTGACAGATCGTCAGATTCCATAACTGTTTTAACCAGTTTTCCTTTGTTCCCAATCTTAAACAGTAGACAACTCAAGTTTCCCTATGCCTGATGACATTACTTCGTCCTTGCTTGGTACGCACAGACTGTCCATTCAACACCACATACATGTGGAACGAATGTCTACACTACATCCATACTCTGCAGATCAATGTGAAGTGTACGTCTGAGGGTACTTTCCACTACACGACGTATAAGGGTTTCATTGCACTCCATTCGCGTACGGAGAGCTGTTACAAATCCTGCCTAAACGCTTCTGTGCGCTCTATAATTAATCTTGTCTCCGCGATTCCTGGAGGAGCAATACGTGTGGGGTTTTAGAATACTCCTGGTGTCCTAATTAAGAGTGGTCCTTGAAATTTTGTAAATGGGTTTTCAAGATATAGATTGCGTCTATCTTAAAACATCTATAAGTTCATGTTTTTCAGTATCTGCATGACACTCTTCGAAGTGTCAAACAATCCGGTGAGCATTCGTGCTGCCTTATTGTGTGTTCGGTACGCCATGTTAGTCCTATTTGGTATTGGGTCCCATACACTAAAGCACTATTCCAGGACGGGTTGCACGAGTGTTTTAGAAGTAATCTCCTTCGTAGACTACTTTTTCCCCAGTGTCGTAACACTGAAACAGAGCCTTGCAATGTGCTTATCGCAATAACTGCAACTAAGGGACAAGAGAGACTTATTGATTTGTTTATTTGAGTCAAAAACATTTTAAGTACCATAAAAAGCAAATGAAAGAACGAATTATCTAGCGTCGCTACTGTTGACCAAAATCTTGCGACTTCAATAGCGCCTGTGCTTCTCCGAAGTCAATGGCTCTAAGCACTGTGGGACTTAACATCTGAGGTCATCAGTCGCCTAGACTTAGAACCACTTAAAGCTAACTAACCTACGGGCATCACACACATCCATGCCCGAGGCAGGATTCGAACCTGTGACCGTAGCAGCAGCGCGGTTCCAGACTGAAGCGCCTAGAACCGCTCGGTCACAGTGTCTCCGCAGTCACAACTGATGCTATACACAGAGAACAGCCATTTAAGAAGATTACTTCTGACTCCTTCAACTCCAAAATGAAGATGGCTGAGTGACCACACGAAATAATTTTGTTCGCGCACATTAGGAGGGTTACGAAGGCACAGGCCAGGTAGAGTTATTCTCAATTCGAGAAATCTATAATTATTTCCTTGCTGTAAACACTGTTGGTTGCAAGACTTATGCAGCTTGAGGAAGCTGCTTCCACAACCTCAACTTTTGGGCTGTTCGAAAGTACCCTTGTAATGGACGGTTTTCCTGAGTGGCCCGATTTCTGCTACCCGCAGTGACAGCTATTTCACAACGAGTATCTGATGGAGCTATAGATGTGACCTGGTAACGTTTTGCAAGTGGCTTAGGTTTCAGGCAACCTGTAATAAGCCTATATGTTTCGATTAGCACCTTGTTAGCTATGTTTTAGATGGTGAATTTGTACCACAGTATGCACAGACACACTGCAGCATTGTTAACATATTGCTAGTGTGGTGGTTCTCAGGCTTGTGGTCTAAAGCTCCTCGTGTTACTAACGATCTAGCGAAGGATAACGGACTGGATAAGCAAATGCAGGAATTCTGGGTAATGGGATTGGAGAGTGAAGGGTATATGATAAATAGCAAGCAGCGGCTGTGGCAATAAATCGAAAGGCGGTCTTTTCAGCCAGTAGAAAGCTTACCAAAACGCTGCATCCAGTGTGGATATCTGATCATCTGCAGTATGTTGGAGTTGGTGGAAGACTGAAGGTTCAGGTGGTGGGTTCATTTATGGCGCTAGAAACGCTTCCGAGAAAAAGCATTAAATCTCCCACTTACGAGATCATAACCCATGTTAGGCTGGTCCTTGTCATCGTCTGACTTCTGAACGGGGACACGCACAGTACCGTAAACTAAGGGGCAATCTGGGCAGATAATCTAACTTCCTGTACAAGACAGCGCAGAGCAGTGGCGGGCGACCTAGAGTGTCAGAGCGCAGAGCTCGCCTTGAATCGACCGGACAGCGAGCGAGTGGGCGGCCTTGGCTGGCCGAGGCTGGCTGGCTGGCATTGACGCCGACAGAGCCCAGCGAGGCTTCACAGCTCAGCTCACAGCTCCCGGCTCCTTCCTAGCGTGGAAAACTTTCCCGTTAAGAGCGCTGCCTGCCTGCCTCCAGGCTTCCCAATCCTGCTATCGCCGAGAGCAGCTTTACGACGCGACAAGCGAGGCGTGAGAAGCGCTTTCGCCACACCGTAACTGGTGAAACTGCCAACATCAATTTGTGTCGTCATACTTCCTCAGTATACCGGCAACGACAGTCGCTAAAATTATCAAATCAATAAAATAAGTGCTTCGCATATTTGGTTTAATGAAAGGTCATCTAGTTTCGATCTGCATGTATGTTCTTCCGCTTTTAGTTTAATGTGTCCCCCCCTCCCCAAAACACCCCGCTACCAGGTGCGTCAGTTTGCTGCTAACAGCGCGTGTGGTCATGGGAAGTTATGATGGCAGAACACTTGATTCCTATAGCCAATGACACTACGATGCTTTCGTTTCGATCGCGGGAGAAATACTAAGTATTTGTATAACGTAACAATCATACTATGCACTGGAGGGCGATCAAATGGAATTTCCTAACAAAAGCACTTCGTCTATTCTGGGACAAATGCAAACAGACATGCAATAGCTAATTTAAAACTGAGTTTTTATTTTCTGCTTTTGTCGCATCGTTGTGTTTCTGCTACATACATATACTGCAACTCTGGACGCAAGTAAATAGGAAACATTACAGAATCAAAACTATTAGATTCCAAGCGAACATAGATCCCAAGCAACATCATAGATCAGTTTGTCGCGACAACGTAGATTCTGCCTTCGAGACCAATTGATTAACAATATTTCAACACAGACAGTGTAAAAGTGCAGACCCCTGCAAGAGGCAGAGGCAGAAAAACAAGCAATGGCTGTTCACAGTACGAGTAATTCGCTTAACTGCAACACCCAAGATTTGTATTCCACACAAAATCAGTAATCACCTTTCAACATAAAAGATACAAACAGAAACGTCATATGCGACAAAAATCAGAATGTGATGGAAAGGCTGTCCACAAAATGCGATTAATTCGTATATTAGCTGCACAGTAATGCAGCTATGCAAAAGTTGTTCCCTGGCTGCCACTTCCTCCATTGGCTGCCTCCAGCTGGACACGGAGATGCATTTGTCAACATCTCCGCTATTATCGCGAACAACGACAGCGCGCGGATGTCCATTCCTAATTTTAGTCCAGTATCTCCTTCACTCCCACTCCGATAACAATCTCTTTGGAAAGCATTCAGGGCACCAAACTATACTGGCGATAAAATTTCTACACCAAGCGTCATTTATTTCAACTGGAGCCATCTTACACATCACTAAGATCTAATGAATTATGCCATTACAAACGAAGTTGAACGTTGGATATAAGTCTATGAAGTCGCTCCCAAATATAATCTTCAGTGCTAAGACTGAAATACATTTTCTTCTTTATCCTCGTTCTATCCAGCGTTGTGTAAATTATTTGGGTCTTTTACTTTCGCCCCACGATGAACTCAAAATACAAATGGACGACGTCTATGGAAAACGAGCGATTTTTCGGCACAAAGGCGTGACAAACTGGATATTGGACATTTAGTTACTTATAGAATGTTTAAGAAGTTGCATTCATTTCTAGAAACTTCCTGAAATTTGTATACGGTTTTATTAGACTAAATGTCAAGGGCACTGTCAGCAATTAGAGTGGTGATCGCTACGGTTTCGATACTGATATCAGTTGTTTTGAACTATTTTTGCAGTAGTAACGTAAGAACGCATTTACACGTACATATGTGGTGGTCTTTTCGTAGTGTCCCCTTGTTAAATGTATGTCCACTGCAGTGTTGAATGTAGCCATTAAATACTATAAACAAGCTATATGTGTTTACCAGACTAAGGTTGGTTGAGTCTTCATCCAAATAGCTAAGTCTACGAATGAACGATTTTTGTTATTTTTGTTCGACTGATTAGCCGGACATCATCAAGGCGTTAAAGGTCAGACACCTAATGTTTTACGAGGAAGAGTGACTTTTCAGGGGCTAAGGAAAAAAAACCTCATAGTTTTGCTTTACAACACAGCAATTTCAATGTCACACAAAAAGAAAATTAGAACAGGCAGGAAATGATGGGAAAAGGATGTACAAAATAACAGAGACGGAACTTGCGGGTGGTCAGTAACTCCTAACTGCTAGACTATATTTTAAGGAATGAAGGTGTATTTTATATGGGGGGGGGGCAATTTGTAACTTCTTCTTGTTGGTGGTGTTGTTGTTGTTGTTGTTGTCGTCGTCTTCACCTGAGACTGGTTTGCTGCAGCTCTCCATGCTACTCTATCCTGTGCAAGCTTCTTCATCTCCCAGTACTTACTGCAACCTACATGCTTCTGAATCTGCTCAGTGTATTCATCTCTTGGTCTCCCTCTACGATTTTTACCCTCCACGCTGCCCTCCAATGTTAAATGTGATCCCTTGATGCCTCAAACCGCATTAAACCACAGTAAAGAGCGTGGAACACGGAATTCTGCGTAATCAGCTGTGCTCTGAGGCTGTACTAGAGTGACAAGTGACCTAGTGTTTCATGGGTGCTGCCATGAGATTTTGGGAATACTGAGATCTAAAATGCTTAACAAGAGCTGGGATAAACAATTAAAAGGAGCTATAGAGAAATAGAGTAGTAAATTATGTTACGTTCAGTTTGTCCTCGCCTGTCATGTTGTGTGCTTGCCTCCCTCCTTATAAAAGGTTAACTCACGTAGGTTATTAAGAGCAGTGTAGAGAACACGTAATCCTAACAACGACGCCGCTTCATATTTTCATCACTGTGATATGTACGAAGCTCAGGTTTTGCCCCAAGAACTGACGGATTGGCAACGACGTTATTTTGGCGCCGAATGAACCAAGCGTGCACTCTCAGCGATGGAGCAATGGGCAGCACAAAGGCTGAGTTCGTAGTGAAAACCTTCTGATTAGGGGTCTCCTGTGAAGCCGCAACGATCCGTCGCTGTTTTAATACAGTGCGTTATGGTTGCGTCGTAGCCGCAATAAGATATTGTTGTAGCTTAGGAACTTTCGGGAAATTACTTCCACTCAAAGAAAAAAATCACAAGGATCCACAATAAATATAAAATCGATACAGTGATGAACACACTAATGATCCAGTATTCGCTGAACCTTTTAAAATATTTGAACTTTAACCTGACAAAACCGTTGGGGTGCAGCAACATAGTAATGTGTGGAACAATCCAACCAATTACATTATATGAGTGTTACTGTAATGTACAACGCAAAGCCAAGATTCTCATAGTAAGGAAGATGATTTTTCACTTATTGCGTACAATGAAGAGCAAAAAATGTTCGTCAACTGTCGAATTTAAATCCCAGCTCCTGCAAAAGTCACTGTCCGGGACGATACAACATACGTTGAGAAAACAGGTCCATGTATTTTTGCAGAGGATGGTAGAGTTGTAAATTCCTGTCATACACGGAAGATGTTACACAACTTCCTTATTACGGAACTGAGCCGCCGTATAATATCTCGTCGGGGAAAGTGGTTTCAGTACGTTGACGCTACATCACGTACTTTCCCGAACGCCCATGGCTGTAGTTTCCTAATTGGAGGACGTGTGTGTACCTTGGGGATTCCTGAAATAGCAGGTGCACAGCAACATAAATCTGAACAATAACTCGCTGGAGACAGTTATTCACCCAGCTGGATGGTGCAAGCGGCGATGCGGAGTTAACTTGTGAGGCTAACGGAGTCGCAGAATTTGTGCGCCACAATGAATAATAATTGTAAAAACTGAGGTTGCTTGTAATATTGAAACTGAATTATACATCTTTTCCCCATCGCTTACCTAACTGAGGAGCGCGACTGAGCATTTCATCAGCTGACGAGTCTCTCTTTCTCCCGGTATCTCTTCATCTGCTCGCTGAAGTTTCTCTCCCGATCTTCTCACCTGGTCCTGTTGCAACCAGTTCTCGGTTTGTCAACCAACTGATGTCTACCTACGTTCATAACAGAGCGCTATCTCACACTGTGCTACAGTTTATATCAAGATCTCTTACAGTATCAAACACTGTTGTGAACTTTCACTGAGATAACAAGAATGAAAATTCTTTTGATCAACGTTTCATCGTTCATTTCGAGAATGTCACCGTTAAATATTAAATCTTCTTCCTCATAGTGTCAAATTTTTTCTGTGTGCTTATTTAACTCTTGAGATATCCATTTTATCCAAATTCGATCTACGTAGACAACGCTAAAAATTTTCCTTATTTCCTTTCTTGCATTTTCTGTTTTGCACAAGTGATCTGACTAATTCTGAAGATTTCCGTTATATATAAAAGCTGAGGTTTGATTACTGTTTTGTGTATTAGCTTGCGTTACGCGATATGGAGGAGACTTTTTTTGTTGCATCTGTTCAAGGTTTTGTTCTTGACAATTCGGCTCTGTGTAATATCAGACATTTAATGCTCATGGTTTAATAATAGGCATATGAATGTAGGTTTCAGAGATATTTTGCCTAATTGAGTTAGGATGGGCTGTTCGTCAGGGTACGTAAGAGTTTAATGAATCAAGATTTGGAGTACAGTTTTTTCCTATTGCCAGAGAGAACTTCTAGGTCATCTGCGATAGCCACACACTACAAACGAATTTTGAGGTAGAACGTCGATGACGTGACTCGGTAGTTCAGTATGATACTGGAGCTCGATCACCAGTCAGTTCTCAAATTTTTTTATCCGTCACTAAGCAAGTGTTTCACCAATTATGAAAAATGAAGGATTGCATCGACGGAGGTTCGAAGTCCAAGTGAAACTGTAGATCATCGTATATCTGTTTAATGAACTCTGTTCACGGTCCTAGGAAGACATGGTCATACAACCACCACCACCACCACCACCACCACCACCACCACCACCACCACCACCACCACCACGCCTAGTAAATCACTCTGGCGTTCATATCAACGTTCGTGTTATTGACAGCTTTAGCTTTTTTTTAGTTAACTTGATTTCTTCCCCTCTCCCAATCATGATTGTTTTTTCCACAAGAGCATTTGAAATGAGTAGTCCGCGCCCTTGCCAGTCCAGTTTCAATACAAGAAAACTGTCATTTCGCCTACGCATTTTTGACATGTCTGTCTGAGCACTTTCAACCTAACTTTTTGAAGTCTGCAACGGTGATCGTAGTAAGTATGTCTTTGTGGATTTGTTAAAGAATCCATATTTCTAGAGGTGAATTACAGTGATGTTAAATGGCAGACGATTCCCAAAACAAGAATAAAACGGGACATTAGTTACACTACTGGCCATTAAAATTGCTACACCAAGAAGAAATGCAGATGATAAACGGGTATTCATTGGACAAATATATTATACTAGAACTGACACGTGATTACATTTTCACGCAATTTGGGTGCATAGATCCTGAGAAATCAGTACCCAGAACAACCACCTCTGGCCGTAATAACGGCCTTGGTACGCCCAACAGAGCTTGGATGGCGTGTACAGGTACACGCAGGTGCCCATGCAGTTTCAACACGATACCACAGTTCATCAATAGTAGTGACTGGCGTATTGTGACGAGCCAGTTGCTCGGCCACCATTGACCAGACGGTTTCAATAGGTGAGAGATCTGGAGAATGTACTGGCCAGGGCAGCAGCCGAACATTTTCTGTATCCAGAAAGGCCCGTACAGGACCTGCAACACGCGGTCGCGCATTACCCTGCTGAAATGTAGGGTTTCGCAGGGATGAAATGAAGGGTAGAGCCACGGGTCGTAACACATCTGAAATGTAACGTCCACTGTTCAAAGTGCCGTCAATGCGAACAAGAGGTGACCGAGACGTGTACCCAATGGCACCCCATACTATCACGCCGGGTGATACGCCAGTATGGCGATCACGAATACACGCTTCCAATACGCGTTCACCGCCATGTCGTCAAACACGGATGCGACCATCATGATGCTGTTAACAGAACCTGGATTCATCCGAAAAAAATGACGTTTTGCCATTCGTGCACCCAGGTCCGTCGTTGAGTACACCATCGCAGGCGCTCCTGTATGTGATGCAGCATCAAGGGGAACCGCAGCCACGGTCTCCGAGCTGATAGTCCATGCTGCTGCAAACGTCGTCGAACTGTTCGTGCAGGTGGTTGTTGTCTTGCAAACGTCCCCATCTGTTTACTCAGGGATCGAGACGTGGCTGCACGATCCGTTACAGCCATGCGGATAAGATGCTTGTCATCTCGACTGCTAGTGATACGAGGCCGGTGGGATCCAGCAAGACGTTCCGTATTACCCTCCTGAACCCACCGATTCCATATTCTGCTAACAATCATTGGATCTCGACCATCGCGAGCAGCAATGTCGCGATACGATAAACCGCAATCGCGAAAGACTACAATCCGACCTTTTTCAAAGTCGGAAACGTGATGGTACGCATTTCTCCTCCTTACACGAGGCATCACAACTTTTCACCAGGCAACGCCGGTCACTGCTGTTTGTGTATGAGAAATCGGTTGGAAACGTTCCTCATGTCAGCACGTTGTAGGTGTCGCCACCGGCGCCAACCTCGTGTGAATGCTCTGAAAAGCTAATAATTTGGATATCACAGCATCTTCTTCCTGTCAGTTAAATTTCGCCTCTGTAGCACGTTATCTTCGTGGTGTAGCAATTTTAATGGCCAGTAGTGTAGTAGCGCTGTCCGTGTGGCAGCTGCCCCCCGGAGCTTGCCGTGCCACGTGCCCGCCCTGTGAACTGGGCGCAGCGCGGCGGTCGTTGTGCCGCGTGAGTCAGGCGGGCAGGCTGGTCCCTGGCGCTAGGCAGGCGCTGGCTGTCGGGAGCGTTCACCCGCCTCGCTAACTGCGCACCGGCTGCGCAGAGGCGAGACGCGTCGCGTCGCGGCGCGCTGCCTTTGTTCCCCGCGTCGTGGCAGGCGGCCAGCGCGCGTGCAACCCACCTAGCGCGGCCCGCGCTCATTCGCGGAAGTAGCAAATTGCGCCCGCTGCTGGGAAAAGCGCCAGCTCATGCGACCGACACAGGTTCCAGCGGAACTCCCCATTACACGATGAACGTACTCACTATAAGATATACGACGTATTTGCCTTGACTTTATTTTATAGTCCTGCTGCTGAGTACAACTAACGAAAACAATGACATTTCAATTAAGTGTGCCTGGTAGCTATTGACAACTCTGAGTCAACACAGTACCTCCAACTACACGGAGGTGACAAAACTCGTCGGATACCTCCCAACATCGTGTCGGACCTCTTTTGCCCGGCGTAGTGCAGCAACTCGACGTGACATGGACTCAACAAGTCGTTTGAAGTCCCCTGCAGGTACATTGAGCCATACTGCCTCTACAGCCGTCCATAACTACGAAAGTGTCGCCAGTGCAGGATTTTGTACGCGAACTGAACTCTCGATTACATACTATAAATGTTCGTAGAATTCATCTCGGGCAGTCTAGGTGGCCAAACCATTCGCTCGAATCGTCCAGAATGTTCTTCACACCATACGCGAACAACTGTGGCCCAGTAAGATGATGCATTCTCGTCCATAAAAATTCCATTATTGTTTGAGACCGTGAATGGCTGGAAATGTTCTGGAAGTACCCAAACGAAACCAGTGCCTTGTTGACAACTTGGGACAATGGCTTCGTGATGTCTGCGCCGCACTAACTCTACCATTAGCTCTTACCACCTGCAATCGGGACTCATCTTGCCAGGCCACGGTTTTCCAGTCGTGTAGGGTCCAACCAATACGGTAACGAGCCCGAGTGAGGCACTGCAGGCAGACGTACTCGCGTCGGTCGTCTGCTGCCATGTCCCATTAACACCAAATTTCGCCGCACTGTCCTAACGGATACGTACGTCATACGTCCTACTTCGATTTCTGTGGCTGCTTTAGGCAGTGTTGTTTGTCTGTTAGCACTGACAACTCTCCGCAAGCGCCGCCGCTCTCTGTCGTTAAGGCCACTGCATTGTCCGTGGTGAGAAGCAAAGTCTAAAACTGGTATTCTCGGCACACTCTTGACACTGTGGATCTAGAAATATTAAATTCCCTAACGATTTGCCATGCGGGGTAGCCGCGTGGTCTGGGGCGCCTTGCAAGGTTCGCGCGGCTCCCCCGTCGGGCATGAGTGTGCGTGTTGTCCTTGGCGTAAGTTAGTTTAAGTTAGATCAAGTAGAGTGAAGCCTAGTGACCGATTACCTCGCCAGTTTGGTCCCATAGAACTTCCCAGAAATTTCCAGTTTCCTAACAACTTCCAAAATACAACGTCCCATGCGTATAGTTCCAACTATCATTCCGCATTCAGTCTCAATTCCACGTCGGAAACCTTTTCACATAAATCACCGGAGTACAAATGACTGCTCCGCCAATGCACTGCCCTTTCATGCCTTGCGTACACGATACTACTGCCATCTGTGTATGTGCGTAAAGAAGGCATTTTTTAACCCACTACTCTCACATTACTGTCAGAAAATAACATTTTAGTTTTAACCTCCTGGCAGACAAACTGAGTGCCTGGTATTCCTAAGTGGGCCCACTGGAATCCCTACCCAGCACTTATTTTTAAACTGGCAGCATACTTTCTACACGAACACGTTAAGTGAGGAAGAGACTGTAAAACGTGAAAATTAGAGTAAAGTAATGCGTATCACATTTTCGGTTTCCTTCTGTGAGTATATTTTACTGCTGTTAGAATTTTCACATCGCTGGGCCGAAATATGTTCCTCACTAACAAATACTATGTATGTTTAGGAATTTATAACACGACAATTATCGTGTGTGTTACTTCGACGTGTAGTGCCGTAATGAAAGACAAAACAGTCATGTGTGTCCCATGTCATGAGGACACCGTTAATACTGCGCAAATAGTTTGATATATAAAAAGAAGGTTTGGAATAAGCTACAGTACGCAACGGTGGGAGGTACATTTTGTTCCAATGCTAGCAACTTTACTTACAAAAATTACAAAGAAATTATGATTTTTTTAAATAGAATGAAGTATCTACGTAAACAGCTTTAGACAGCTCTTGATAGATACGACATTCCTGATCAACTGTTTCAACAACACAAACACGACATAGGCTTGACGCATCCGTGTTTTATAGGGTACGGAAGATGCGGGCCAGAGTTCCGTAACTCTGCAGATAGCGCACTGCGCATAGCCTTATCTTGCGAAAGACGCTCTTCCAAGGAGGAGACAAGAAGGTCAGAATTTTACGTGCCATCGACGAAGTCGTTATTACAGATGAAACCTTTTTGTCTCTTTAGATGCAGTTTCCCCCACATTTGCTTTTGTACTTTGTCGTGCTACAGCAATAAAAGCAGTACACCGGCGTTAAAGCTAGTGGAGCCATGGAGACAGCAGGAGCGCGGAAGTAACATACTGAGAGTACAGGGCGTGTCGTACACTGTGCATGGGTTCGGTCACTATCGTTTTGTGTGTGTGTACTTACGCTCGAGGTTAAGTATCATCCTGTGGGCAAATTTTAACGGGTGTTAATTTTCGCAGTGAAACTTTCGGCAAAAATATTCCAAAAATTTCATAAATTTCGCAACAGCAGGGGCGCCGCAATGAAGTAACACTAGAGGCTGTGCTGCAAATCTGTCATCAAATACAACATTTTTCCGGAAAGTTTTCGGAAACGTTTCCCTTAAAACATCGATAACCTTGTTACTATTTTACGGTTTCTGAGCTCTCGTGCGCCCTTATAAAGGGGACTGGAAATCCACTTCAAAATTTGTAGATGCTGCAGTATCTCCAAAAGGAAATTTAGGTAATGAACGATACTTCATTTCGAGTGCCAAAAATATTGTTCCTTATCTCTCACGTTTAACTAAACTAATTACGCGCTTTATACGACACATACTGTGTTAAATCATCTTGACATTCGAATTATTTTTTCTATTCCCGTCTGTTCTCTCTCTCTCTCTCTCTCTCTCTCTCTCTCTCTCTCGGGTGATCAAAAAGTCAGTATAAATTTGAAAACTGAATAAATCACGGAATAATGTAGATAGAGAGGTACAAATTGACACACATGCTTGGAATGACATGTGGTTTTATTACAACCAAAAAAAAATACAAAAGTTCAAAAATGTCCGACAGATGGCGCTTCATCTGATCAGAATAGCAATAATTAGCATGAAGTAAGACAAAGCAAAGATGATGATCTTTACAGGAAATGCTCAATATGTCCACCAACAATAGCTGTAGTCGAGGAATAATGTCGTGAACAGCACTGTAAAGCATGTCCGGAGTTATGGTGAGGCATTGACATCGGATGTTGTCTTTCAGCATCCCTAGAGATGTCGGTCGATCACGACACACTTGCGACTTCAGGTAAACCCAAAGCCAATAATCGCACGGACTGAGGTCTGGGGACCTGGGAGGCCAAGCATGACGGAAGTGGCGACTGAGCACACGATCGTCGCCAAACGGCGCGCTCAAGAGATCTTTCACGCGTCTAGCAATATGGGGTGAAGCGCCATCCTGCATAAACATCGTACGTTCCAGCAGGTGTTTATCAGCCAGGCTCGGGATGATGCGATTCTGTAACATGTCTGCGTACCTCTCACCCGTCACGGTAGCAGTTACAAAACCAGAATCCCGCATTTCCTCGAAGAAAAAAAGGCCCGATAACGGTAGATGCGGTAAATCCAACCCATACGTGACTTTCTCGTCGTGCAATGGAGTTTCCACGACAGTTATAGGATTTTCGGTAGCCCAAATTCTGCAGTTGTGGGCGTTGACAGACCCTCGGAGCGTGAAATGAGCTTCGTCGGTCCACATCACGTTACTCAACCAATCGTCATTTTCCGCCATCTTTTAAAATGCCCACACCGCAAATGCCCTCCGCTCCACTAAATCGCCAGGTAACAGTTCATGATGCCGATGGATTTTGTACGGATAGCATCGGAGGGTACGCGTAAGTGCCAACCAAACCAGTAGTGTATGGACTGCACGAGCGCTCACTTCCCCGTGCATAGGCGAACCCGCTACAGTCTCCATTTCTTCCTGAACTGTCTCAGCAGCATTACGCCTTGTGCTCGGTCGGCCACTACGGTGTCTATCGTCTGAACAAGCCGTGGCTTCGAACTTCGAAATAATTCTCGCCACAGCTGCATTTGTCGACGGACCTTTACACGTTCGAATCCGCTTCCTATGGCGATAGGATCGTAACGCTGAACTAGCACATTCCCCATTCTGATAATACAGCTTCACTAAAAGAGCCTTTTCAGGTAACGTCAACATGCTGCGACTGCTGGCGCATCTGATTCTCTCTCTCATTACAGCTCCTTTTATACACGATTGTCATGCGCAGTCACTGACGTTTTGCTGTCCAGCGCCATCTGTCGGACTTTTGTGAACTGTTTTTTTCAGTTCTAATAAAACCCCATGTCATTCCAAGCATGAGTGTCAATTTGTACCTCTCTATCTATATTTTTTTTTTCGGTTCTAATAAAACCCCATGTCATTCCAAGCATGTGTGGCAATGTGTACCTCTCTCTCTACATTATTCCGTGGTTTATTAAGTTTTCAAATTTATACTGACTTTTTGACCACCCGGTATATATATATATCTCCAGCTACCTATTAATTGTAAAAGTCTTTGTGGAGGATGGCTTTCGTGTAGAGACTACTTGTTCTACGTACATGTATTGCAAGTATTTCGGAAAAATGATGGGTGTCGCAGGTGGCTTATTTTTGAATTGTTTCTCCCATATACAGGAAATACGGAAAAATGAAGTTGAGAGCAGTCTAATGTCACACTACTTTGGTCAACAGACACAAGGCTGCAGTAAAAAATACGGAGGACAATTTAATCACACGATATAGACTGTTTTCTTTGAACTTCAGCTGTACAGAATTACGCCCTGAATAAACTTCACTTAATGTCACGCTGCCGCGAGGAGTGGCCTCGCGGTTAGAGGCGCCATGCCACGGACTGCGCGGCCCCTCCCGCCGGAGGTTCGCGTCCTCCCCTCGGGCATGTGTGTGCGTGTGCGTTCTTAGCGTTAAGTTAGTTTAAGTTAGTGTGTAAGTCTAGGGACTGATGACATCAGTTTGGTCCCTTAGAAGTTTACACAGATTTGAACATTTAATCTCACGCTTATGGGACTCGTAAGGCCGATGTTCGGAAGTGCACGTAAAAATGTAGCACGCATTGTTATCATTAAATAAGACCCATTATGATTATCAGCAGCACTATCTCCCCTGAGTCACTCATTCAAATCTGTTTATGTACAAGACTTGACTTACCGCTGCGGCTCGCATTTCAGCCGTCATTTTGCACCCAATATGGGAGAACAGCGGTCTGTTTATTAATATATGGACAACAAGAGATAATTATTTTCACTGCGCTGTTAGCGTACTAGTTGTGCGAAAGCAATGCTTTTTTTACACAACATCGCGGTTTCTATTAACTTTTTCCAAAAACTGTTACAATGGCTTCCTTCGAAATCCCGCGCATACTGGAATCCATGCGACTTTCTTCTGCCCTGAAGTCAAGTTCAGATGTCAATGGGCATAATATTCCGACTGGTTTTATTCACAGCAGCCGGCCGTTGTGGCCGAGCGGCTCTAGGCGCTTCAGTCCGGAACCGCGCTGCCGTTACGGTCGCAGGTTCGAATCCTGCCTCGGGCATGGATATGTGTGAAGTCCTTAGGTTAGTTAGGTTTAAGTAGTTCTAAGTTCTAGGGGGCTGATGACCTCAGATGTTAAGTCCCATAGTGCTCAGAGCCATTTGAACAATTTATTCACAGCAGAAACTATTTCGCTTAATGATGATTAGCATCTCTGGTGAGTCGCTTCCCACGGTGGCTACTTTCTAAGTACATGGTCCTGATTTGTTGATTAATTCATAATTGCCTTTTGCAAGTGGCAACTTTCCCACTGCCCGTGCACCACATGCCTAGAGACACTTTGTTCATCAGAACAAGCAGTTTACATGGGCCATAATATTCTGAAGGAAAATGATTAGCACGCAAAATGAGCTCAAGTTTCTACATCATGGGAACAGCAAAGCGCAGTACGTTCTTTTTCCTGTTCTTATGCATCTTCATCGTTTAATCGTATGCAGCGTGATCAGAGCATAAGCGTTCCAGTGAGCAATCCAACCGGAAAGTCCGGGAGAGAGACCTTCGGCTCAGCGGAGGCCACAGTTTGGCACTGACCGACCGCTTGGGGGGTTTGACACACACCGGGACGATGGGCCATGAGCCAACAGGAACTACAAACTGATCAGTTCTTCAGGGTCTTTGAATGATGCCACCGAACCTACGGGCACCCACTGAGCAAACCATAGAAATTATAGTCTAGTAACTTCCCTTAAATTATCTCATCAGATTTGTGTCCGATCTATATTTTGGCCAGTACAAATAACTTTGCCCATCAACACAAAAGTGAGAGGAATTTGTTAACAGTCAAACATGAACATGCTAATTTATATGCTTTTGATGTTTTGCGCATTTCCACTTTCATGCGTCACACACGATTAGTAGAAAAACAAATGTATAATTGCATTACTTCTCCTGAATAGAAGGCAGATCCTGAAAACGCTATAAATTCATTTATGACTCAAGTTTCTGGTTCAGTGTTCTGTACGCCGCATATATCGAATTCAATATGAACACTTAAGAGAAACGTCGCGTCGATATCGTAGTCATTGGGGACGTAACACTGACTAAAATGTTCGTTTTACAAACTTTCGGGCAAACAATACTGAGAGTGTGATCTGGAAACAGCACAAAATGTACCTTCACGAGATTACGACAGTCAGTCGGTACATAGCCTATAGAGGGTGATTCTTATCTAAGTTTTAAAACCCCCTAGCGACGTACCTGTAGATGACGCACAAACAAGTAATTTAATATGAGACTCATGAGGCCACAAATGTCGGGAAATACCCCAAAACTCGCTCAATCATCCCTCCATACACGCTCCCCAATATAGTCTCCATATTTTGTATTTTGGACGTGACGTCGCATGTTCAACATTTCTTATCCACTTTTCGGGTATTTCCCGATATTTGCGACCCCATGTGTCTTACATTAAATTATTTGTGTCAGCGTCCTCTAAGTCGCTTCGGAGATTTTTAAACGTTAATTAGAGTCACCTTGTACAATTTGTATTTAAAAATCGTCGACGAAATGTGACCTCAAGGCATGTCAGTCCAATCACAAGCGTACAATTTAAATGTTTCTATGATTATAGCGTGGCTTAATCTTCGCAAAACCAATGTTCCATTCGCTGATCCATGATAACACCTACACAACTGTTGGCGTTAATTTTTTTAATTGTTTGAAAATTCGATGGTGAAAATACTCGTCGGGAGTTGGTGTTATACAATCACTGTATGTTAGAAGCGCAACGGCAGTTATATCTGCGAGATAAGCACATGATAACACGACGGCCGCGCGAGCTGCGCCATGCGGCAGCGCCCTAATCTACGCTGAACTGTCGCAACCACGGTGCGCAAATACTGCGTCCCATTAAATTCACTCACCGAGACCGACAAGCCGTCATCCGAGCACACGTCCCCCGAGTCTGTTGACCTGTTCCCCATTTTCTGTTCGCAGTGGACTCTTCCCTTCCGGCCCGCGGTGGTCGAGTAAATATAGCCCGGTCGAGGCGGCCAACATCCAGAATAAGCGAGCCGTCACCTTGCAGACGGCCACCAAGTCATGACGTCACAGTCACGCACACTGCGGAGGTCCAGCGCGCGCATCCTGCAGATGTGTCTCATTACGTGGAGAAGCGACCACACTGTATTTTACGCCTGCCGGATTACACTGTGTGCACCAGAACATCTTGCGCTGCTTTTTTTTTTCATACGATATATGACGGAAAATGTCAGTTTCTCTTACCACTCATTTAAAAAAAGCTACGCCAAAACTGTACAAATAAATCATTTTTCATACTGTCAATTATTTCCTAACAAATAAAAATCTGTAGCGTTAACTAACTACAGCAAATGAATATTAATGTTCCTATACGGAAAAGAAATTGTAACCGCATTAAGTAACTACTAAAGCCATTTTGAAGGTAGACAATGACTGACGAAGGTGGTATTTATAACTTTTATACGGAATGAAATCGCATCTGCTGAACGCACCATGCTGTCGTAAAAAATTCGTAACAGCGCCGATGACGAAATAAAAACGAAATAAAAGCAATAGTAATAATGACATCTCGCTAACACGTTCTTCTTTGCCGAGCTGTAAGCGAGAAATCGAAGCTTCTAAGACCATATATTCTTATGAAATACGATGGTTATACGCAAAGTAAAAACAGTTATATTACAAATTAAATGAAGCATTACTTCGCAGTTGGCAGCTCATCAGTCGTGTATGTGGTACAGTTCACTAGACAAGTTATGATACTAATCTGAACGGGAAGTAAGTTCAAAATGACTATGTTCCAGAAAGATGCACAGACTGTAAATTGATGATAGCTTACCACACACCTGTGAGTAAGTGCACTCACTATGAACATCTCTACAACATAAATCTTTCGACCGGTTCAAAAGAGAGACATCACCAGGTAGTGATCAAAAGTGATTGCCTTGTACACTGCAGAAAGTTTGAACCTTGTAAGAACACGATTACTTAGGAGTCGAGAACTTGTGGAACCACAGATTCTCAGAATGATACCCGGACCTCTGGTCATGCAGAAAGTGATCTAACCAAGAAATGCACATAAGGATGGAAAGGATCGACGGTATAGTTAGGGAAATGGCAATGGTCTACAGACATAGATAAGGAAAGATTGACTCACCTCACCAAATAGTGCAGCTTCTTGTGGAAAAAAGGAAAAAGTTACGCTGGTTCCAAAAGGTACAACAAAATTTGGAAGAAACGACAATACAGTAAAGATATTTAGAGATTTACAACAGTTTAACATTCAAACTGAACTTGCCATCGTTTTCAGGACAACTGTATCCCTCTACAAATCATCCACAGAGAAGCGAAGAAGAGTGCAGAATTTGAGAATGACAATACTACACAAGGATGAATACCGGAAGAAAAGCAGCCACCGCGAATTAACAAATAACTGAAGCCAAAAGAGAGATGTTGCGACGTTTCCCTACAGTACAACGCCCGGCCGCCAACTGTGGTTGACAGCTGGTCGCTCGCCTGGCGATAACGGTTAACAGTCATTGTTCAGTTCAAAGCCAACGAGCGATTGACACTTCCATTTCCGAAGTTGAAACGATACCCGGGTGGAAGCATTTTTGTAAACGATGATGTGATCCAACAGGTGGTTATGAAATGGTTGAGGGAACAAATGAAACAATTCCACAACGATAGAGTTCAAACACACTTGGCCAACTTTTCAAACTGTACAGACATCAGTGGGGATGCGGCAAATACGATCCAAATAAAATCCAAATATGATATATAGTATTTCGGGAACACTTGTACTTTGGAACACTAGTAAACCTTGGCTGACCAGAACATGCATCGTGAAAAACACCTATCTTATTGTTGTAGGTCAAGCTGCCCCAGAACATGGGACGAGAAGTTATGTTATGATGTTAGTACTGTCTACGAAATTAACAAATACATTCTTAGATACAATTAACAAAATTATCCCGGTGATAAATTAGTATGCCGGGTCACAAAGGGCAAGTGAGCGAGTGTCATACTAAATTCTGCTTCGACATCTTGTTACTATCTCATGAACTCCTGTCTTTTCTCAGACAGAGGCCCTCTCCCTCTCCTGCGTTCTTGTTTCACTCTTAATCCCTGATCATCGTGCACCATTTGCATGTATTAACCTGTTCTCAATTGGTTTCTGAGATTCCATTTTGTTGAACTTCTGTGATGTAATCTTGAAATCACATCGATTTGGTGTTAGTTCTCAGTTAAAAAGCTCCAGATCCTCTGGTCCTAGTCCACTTTGTGTATATGCCTACAGAACAACAGCGTTACTTTTCTACGTGACGTTAACGCCTCTATCTTCTGTAACATTCATTAGACCTGAATCACATTTCTTCATCAACCTATCTATTACTCAATACTGCGTTCCATTTTGAACAGTTGGCTCACTGGTCCCTTTGTGCCAAATATCAAACTGTCTGATACATGTATTTCCGATTTGATAACCTTAATTTTTGTCGCAGTGTTAAATACATTCTTACATTTTTTTTTCACAGTTTGATAAGCGCGATCTAATTTTTAGATCCTAACATTAACTGCTTCTTGTTCTAGACCATTCACTTCGACTATCTCGCCGAAAAATTTGAATTCTGGACCCGACTGATTTTTCCGGAGTCCGTGTTCATCCTTTATGGGCCGCCACTGAGTATTTCCATATATTTCTAAAGAAATCGGTAGACTCACTACCTCAGCCACGTCATTTTGACGATAGAGTTTTTAATTTTTGACGCTATGTTCTTTACGACATCCATGTCATTGGCAAAGGTGAAGCAACCAAAGTAGACTCCCTTTAGTTTAGGACCAAGTCTGAATTGATTATTAGCCATCGCTCAATTTCTTTCTCCACTCGCGCGTGACAGCTTCCAAGACAAAGGCTTCGAGATATTAAGTTCACCATACTGTCTTTTATATTGAGTTAAAATTCAACTATGAGTTCAAATGATTTAGTCCTTAGGCCACCCAAAAACACAAAGCATAAATAAATGTGATTCTAACACGTGCTTGCTGCGTGAGGCGACTGTTGTTCTACACGTGTTCCGTTCCAGAACGGCCTTCGGCGAACGAGATCAACCAAGCGATGGCGTAGCCTTTGGCCGCAAGCCAAACCGACTACCGCGTTCGTGGATCACGAAACAAAACGCGCAAATATTGTCATCCGAAGCAAAGATTTTAGAAATTATCACAATGTACGTAGTCGCTTTTCGCATTCCTATCTTTAGCAGTTACCGCGCCTTCCGAGCAAAGTAAACTTAGCTGTCAAGCCAGAGGTTCCCACTAAGGTCTTCGTATTTCGGTATTGAGTTTGTGAAAAGGATTTTCTCAACCGCATCTCAAGGACAACTGCGTAAGATGAACCCGGCACACGTCACAAATCTTATTTCTGGTACACAATGCGGTTTCTGAGGGCCAACGGCGGTTACAAAATATGGAGTCGGGAGCCAAGAGTTCGTCCATCAACTGTATCTGAAGGTCTGGGCCAAATGAGCGTGCTCACCCCCTCTCTGGTTCGATATTCTCACAAAGCTTTGTAACGTAATTCTAATACTTCTTTCTCAATGAAACAGTTTAGAGTAGTTAATAAAACGAGTGTTTCACAGAGAAAGGCTATTCCCAAAATAGATTTTACTTTCCACCCCGTATCCACAACTGACTAGTTCTTTATTTACTCGCCATTCTTGTACTTAAGGCCAATCTATTGGGAGTTTTGAGTTTCCGGTTGTTGTATACAATAAAAAGCTTACTCAATCTTCAGATGCCTTAGCTAGCAGTGTCAGTGGCACAAAATACATTATTTCAGTGAAGAGTGAAAATAATGGGATGGAAGTGAATATCTCCATACTGTAAACTCAGACGTTAAATGTATTATCGCAAGAACCAGGGGCTTGCAGATGATCACGGTACAGCAGCTTTTAGTGAGTAAGTCTCGTGGGGAAAGAGGAAAAGAACAAAGTGCCAAGTGCTGGCTGCGTGTCCATCAATCTGACTACCGTTACCACATTCAGATACCTGAAATTATCTTGATCATTCCGGCATTAAAACTAAGCGACAATATACACAAGTCAAATTCATGCCCCATGAACTGCATAGTCTGTACATTTCATAACCACATACGAAGCGCGAATTCCATCATCTCCGTAGATCAGAGTAACGTTTACACTGGCACCATATCCCGGTTTCTGATGAGTAGTTCGTAGCCTTAATGCTAGCAATCACTGAGAAATGTAATAAGAGACCGAAAAGTACTGCGTTTGCTGGCCCCCAACCACCGTCCATACCGATACTCTCCGATACAGTTCTACTCCTCCTTAGAAGAAGTGTGCTCGGACGGCTCCACGTATCCAGCAACAAATCCGAAAGCCAGCGGTTCATCTTAAGATTTTCCTAGAAATTATCGATGTTTTAAAGTTTTACAACTCGAGTACTCAGAAACATCAAGTCGCATGGCACTTTTGAGTTGACATTTACTTGGAAGACAAGTACGTGAGGTGGTTTACTGGTTGGTGAAAGCGAAGAGCGCACCGGTACCACCTTCAATGGCACCCTTTCAATATGGACTCTGACGTTGCTTCTATAATTAAGGCACAGGAACCATTGCTATCAACTGCAAAAACTGAAGATTATGTAGCCACTGTTATGCTATGCGACGGCAACACTATTAGTAGGATTACTGAACTGCCACCGAAATTAAATAACTAATAGCGTTACGTACAAAAGAAAAAGAAGCTGTAGCGCCCATTCTGATACTTTTCTGTTAACTGTAAGGACTGCGAGTGAGAGTTAGTCGCAGGAGTGGGATCTTCGCCTGCTTTAGACTGTGTTTTCTGATGGCACAAATGATTTCTGATCAGATAAAGAGGCCAGCAATTTTAGAAAGGCGTTTGTACTCGTCGCTTTCAGTATGTGCACACTTTTAAAGGAAGATAGATTAGGGTTTTACGTCCCGTCGACGACGAGGTCATTAGTGACCGAGCACATACTCCGACTGAGGCATGGGGAGGGAAATAAAGCAGCCACCCGACATTCGCACTAAGCGGTTTTCGGGAACTCACAGAAAAACCTCAATCTGGATGACTGCACGGGGATTTAAATTGTCGATCTTCCGCGCACTAAGAAGGAATATGCATATCAGCGCCTCAATGCAAAATGTTGTAAGCGTAGAAGCCCGCCAAACTGAACAAACAACAGGAAAAGAAAATGCAGATCAACGTAGCGTTCTTGATCTTCGGCTACTGGACCCGCTTGTGCAGCCTTCGACAGTGAAGTGAAAATGGGGCAGAATTGGTTTTCACTCTGCTAACGCGACAGCAATGTGCAGACTTACGCAACTTCTTCCGGCAAAGCCGTGAGACTGAGCGCCGCTTGTATTGTCATTAGGCGTTGGGCCAAGTCACCTGCTCCGGTTGCGTACTGCTACGTGAGCCGGTGGACTAGCATCGATAACTGATCTTCAGCGGTAACCGATGTCTTGGTTTGAGTGCAGTACCAGCACATTGGATTGTGAGATGAAACTATGTTAACACAACCTTTTCCAAAGCAACGCTTTATGTCCTCGTTTTGAGATTTATCACTGAAATCAATATTCCGAGAGACACATTAACCGTACAGCAAAGCCGTGAAGAAATATACAGTGTCTAACAGACGTTATGCTAAGTGACTTGACATGAACTTAGTTGCACACAAAAATCAATGAGCTAGTATAAAATTTTATTTATTTCCGAAATAGAACAAATGAGTTCCGTTTACTCTTTTTTTCACCACGATGAAACAAGGGGGGACATTAGACTCACGCATACTGTTAACAGATCGTAAATTTGAAGGGGCTTCAGCTGAAAATCTTCTGTTCCAACAGCACCGTTATTTCAAATTTCCTCAAATCTGAGTAGTGAAGCGCCCGTAATAATAACCAACAGAATTTACAATATCTGGAGTCAGTGAGCTAGTATAAAATTTTATTTATTTCCGAAATAGAACAAATGAGTTCCGTTTACTCTTTTTTTCACCACGATGAAACAAGGGGGGACATTAGACTCACGCATACTGTTAACAGATCGTAAATTTGAAGGGGCTTCAGCTGAAAATCTTCTGTTCCAACAGCACCGTTATTTCAAATTTCCTCAAATCTGAGTAGTGAAGCGCCCGTAATAATAACCAACAGAATTTACAATATCTGGAGTCAGTGAACTACGAGAAATAAAAAGTGTTGAGGATGAAAGTAGGTCAATGACAGAATGCCTGACACACTGACAAAGCCATCAAGAGACAACACAAAACTGTGGCCCCGTGTGTCATCTAAAGCGGAAAGGAAGACGCTCCCAGCTTTGAAAACTAACCTCAAAACACAAATGGCTCCACTAATGGAGGCTGCTAATGCTGCCATTACAGCAATCCAAGTGACAACAGCCGAGAAATGACAGCAATCCAAGTAACAACAACCGAGAAATGAAGCTGATAGCCGTTAAACAGCAGGAACTGAGGAACTGGGATAAGGGCAGTTAGAGGCTGCTAGAAAATCGACTAGGAAACCGAAGTGGAAATTTCGACTGGAACTGGAAATCAAAAGCTTGAGATCTGATGTAAGCAGCTTTAAGAACACGAAAGAGCACGAACTAAACAACCAGAAGACCTAAGAGCATTGGGTTCAGTAGTGGCTGAAAAATCTATGAAACCTTTGAAATTGCGAAGCAACAAATAACTACAACAATTGGGAAATTCTAAAGACAAAGCCAGGATTATCCTCTACAGGTGAAAATCCAATTTTCCAGTCCAATCAGAGGCAGTTTTACTAGTCTGAATCTATGACCAAGTACAAAGAAAGACAAACCAGAGAAACAGACAACACTCTAGTTTTGGAAACGTCTCTGGAAAACGGAAACTACAACAAAACTGCAGCGTATACAAAGGACTGACAAGACTTGAGCAGCATAAACAAGTGTAGATAACACCTGAAGATACTGAAAAAAGTAATACGCACTTCACCCACACACTGACTTCTACGGTCAAGCCAGCCAAACAGGTGCTTGAGGACTCTTGCAAGAAAGATAGGTAGTGGACGAAGTGATGCATGCATTGGCAGACTACACGAAAAATAGCCAAAAATCGACTGTGTTTGAAGTCAACAATATAAGGCTTCTCAAGTACAACGAACCAAGAACCAATAACGGAAAGCTGGACTGCAATGCCAGGCTTAGCTCCGCAATGAAGCATTCCATGGACAGCTTTTGGAAAAGATCGAAAATGAAGGAAACTAAAGCACTGATATTTTCTACATGGGAAAAAACCAACAGTTCTAATGATGCCACCAAGAACATAAACCAGAAATCAGCAGAAGAGCCAAAGTGCAGTTGAGAAAATAACTGAGCACATCTTTAGATGGAAAAAGATCGATCAGTCTCATTAAAGGCGGAGGAACAATGCTGTGGCACAAATTAGCCACTGAGACTCTCACCAAAATTACCATCTGCCAGATGCAAAGAACTGATGAGACGACGTGAGAATAATTAGTTGAAAACTAACATGCCACACTGCTATGGGGCTTGCAACAGATCAAATGCTAGAACATAATACTCTAGAAATGACAATATCGCAGAAAAATAAGTGTAGATACTTTGACGTAAACCACTGAAAGTGGTCGCAATGGTTCTAAGCACATTGAGGGCAATGCCAAGAGACATCAATCGCCGTCTGAAAACGACTCGCATTGATAAAATAACCATCTGCCAACTACAAAAAGCCACTACTTCAGTGAGATCTGCCGAGACATCACGCAGTCTTAGAGGTAATTGGGCGATTTGATATTATTATTATTATTATTATTATTATTATTATTTTTCTTTACTTTGTCAGACTGTTAAGTCTGGTTAAAAATGGAACGTGACGCGGACCTTGATCAAGCGTGACTTCCTTGTAACTGTACGGTATATGTTATATTACGTTTAGGAACTTTCGGGTCATTGAACATGTATCAATAATTACAGATTTTTGTAGTTGTATATATATATGTTTGGATGTAGCTGTATTGCATTGATGTACTGGTGGATATTGTGAGGTATGACTCCTGTAGTCATATGAGTGATTGCTTTGTTTTTTGCTAGTTTCTGCTCGTTCTAGAAAGAATTTTCGTAAATTGTCTACCTGTCCATAATGTAGGTTTTTTATGTAGATGAATTCCCTTCCTCCTTCCTTCCTGCTTAATGTGAATCTTTCTGTTGCTGAATGTATGTGATGTATTCTATATTTGTGGTATTGTGATCGTGTAAGTGTATCGAGTGCTTCTAGGTCTGTGTTACGCCATTTCACTACTCCAAATGAGTAGGTCAATATTTGGTATAGCATAAGTATTTATAGCTTTTGTCTTGTTTCTTGCTGTCAATTCTGTTTTCAGTATTTTTGTTAGTCTTTAATATTTGTATTATCTACTCCCATTTTTTGTCTGTATCTTAGATATTTATAGGCATCTGTTTTTTCCATCGCTTCTATGCAGTCGCTGTGGTTATCCAATATGTAATCTTCTTGCTTAGTGTGTTTTCCCTTGACTATGCTATTTTTCTTACATTTGTCTGTTCCAAAAGCCATATTTATATCATTGCTGAATACTTCTGTTATCTTTAGTAATTGGTTGAGTTGTTGATTTGTTGCTGCCAGTTGTTTTAGATCATCCATCTATAGCAGATGTGTGATTTTGTGTGGGTATGTTCCAGTAATATTGTATCCATAATTTGTATTATTTAGCATGTTGGATAGTGGGTTCAGAGCAAGACAGAACCAGAAAGGACTTAATGAGTCTCCTTGGTATATTCCACACTTAATCTGTATTGGCTGTGATGTGGTATTATTTGAATTTGTTTGGATATTAAGTGTGGTTTTCCAATTTTTCATTACTATGTTTAGGAACTGTATCAATTTAGGATCTACTTTGTATATTTACAATACTTGTAGTAACCATGAGTGGGGTACACTATCAAAAGCTTTTTGGTAATCAATGTATGCGTAGTGTAGCGACCTTTGTTTAGTTTTAGCTTGATATGTCACCTCTGCATCTATTATCAGTTGCTCTTTACATCCTCATGCTCCTTTGCAACAGCCTTTTTGTTCTTCATTTATAATTTTGTTCTGTGTTGTATGTGTCATTAATTTCTGTGTAATGACTGAAGTTAATATTTTGTATATTGTTGGTAGGCATGTTATGGGGCGATATGTAGCTGGGTTTGCTGTGTCTGCTTGATCTTTAGGTTTCAGAGAAGTTATTCCATGTGTAAGTGTATCAGGGAATGTGTATGGGTCTGCAACCTAACTGTTAAATAATTTAGTTAAATGTGACTGTGTTGAGGTGACGTTCTTTAGCCAGAAATTTGCTATTTTATCTTTTGCAGGGACTTTCCAATTGTGAGTAGAATTAATTGCTTGGGTGACCATGTTGCAAAATTATCACTTCAGGCTGTTTCTGCTTGTATCCACCGTGTATGCCTGTTATGTTGTACCGGGTTTGACCCTATGTTGCTCCAGAAGTGTTCCATGTCTGTTATGTTTGGTGGATTGTCTATTTTAATGTGTGTGTTATCTATTGTCAGGTAAAATTTCTTTTGGTTTGTGTTGAATGTTTGGTTTTGTTTCCTTCTATTTTCACTTTTTTTGTATCTTCTAAGTCATTTGGCCAATGCTTGTAATTTCTGCTTCTTTTCATCTAATTGCTCTATCGCTTCTTGTTGTGAGATTTTACCTAACCCTTTTCGTTTTTTGTCTGATATTTCATTTCTTATAAATTGTGTTAGCTGTCCAATGTCTTTTCTCAGTTTTTCTATTCTGGTCTGTAGCCTGTGTTGCCATGCTGGTTTTGTGGGTTTCTTCTGTGTGTTGGTTTGTTCTGTTCTCTGCCTAGTGTGTATATTTAATGTTGTGAGTGCTCCTATATAAACCAGTAGTTGTAACTCTTCCATAGTTAGATTTTTATTTATTTTGTTGTGTATGATTGTGTTGATAGTTTTTATTGTTGTTTCGACTTATGGGTTATTTAGCGGTCTATGCAAGACTGGTCTAATGTCTGTATTTGTGTCTTTGTATTCTATATATGTCAGCTGAAATTTTTCTTCTATATCTAGCATGTGGGTCACTTCGTGTTCTATTTGTGCTTGTTCTGGTGGCTGTCTTAAGATTTAGTTTTCCTCTGATTGTTTAACTGACGCATTTTGTTCTTTGTTTGTTTTCTCTGGGATGTTTGACTCCATTACTGTATTTTCTTCTTCTTCTGATTGCACATTATTTTGTTCCAGTATTTGTTGTTCTTATTGTTTGATGTTTTCTAATTCTGACTGGGGTATCCTGCTATTTTTTATTATTACACGGATCTGATCAGCTAGTTGTTCCGTTAAAAACTTTAATTCTGGGTATCTGGTAATAAATGATGTATATACTTGTGATCTGTGTCCAGTTGTGTTGGTTCCTAAGTTTGTTGCTTGGTAATAACAGAACATGATGTGTCGGTTAACTTCATCTGACCATCTCATCCTCTGCCTTTGTTTTCCTTCTGGAGTGGTTGCAGGAAGCATATCCTGCAAAACACCTCTATTTGGATTTAAATCATTTACCGTGTGGCTAATAGTGTCGTTGCCAATGTGGACGGGCATAGAGTTCAAGCGTCGCCCCCGACCATGACAGCGCTTGTCCGAGGCTTCGTTAGTTCTGTCCTGAACCAACTAATCACACTGAAAGGGGGGTTAGCCGTATTAGTGGTTTGTTCTTTTCGCCACCTTTTACGACTGCCAGAACATACCGGAGGCCTAGTCTCTTCCCGGGCTTCCACGGTTTTTTTATTATTATTTCTCTTTCCTGTCTCAGACGTTATGTCTGGTTATTATTATTATTATTATTATTATTATTATTATTATTATTATTATTATTATTATTATTATTATTCTTTGTACACTAAAACGAACAAACTACAAAATATACATAACAAGGGAGATAATATAAATCTTATGTCTTTACCATACAGGGTGACAATTATTGAACTTTGTAGGGTAAAAACATAAATTAGTTACAAGCTAAGGCATGTACACACTTTATTCAACATGTGAACATTGCTACAGATAATCGGATTTAGGTTATGACCTGTTCGATGTGCCTGACATTGGCGATGATGTGGCGCAGACGAATGGCGAAAGTCTGCATGATCCGCTTAAGTGTCTGAACATCAATGCTGTCGATGAGCTCCTGAATGACTGTTTTCAGCTCATCAATGGTTTTGGGGTTATTGCTGTACGCCTTGTCTTTAACATAGCCCCACACAAAGGAGTCACATGTGTTCAGATCCGGAGAATATGGCTGCCAATCGAGGCCCATGCCAGTGGCTCTGGGTACCCCAGAGCCAGAATGCGGTCCCCAAAGTGCTCCTCCGGGACTTTACTCTCTTTCTTCGATGGGGTGGAGCTCCGTCTTGCATGAACCATATATTGTCGAAATCAGCGTCACTTTGGATAATGGGGATGAAATCATCTTCCAACACATTCACGTACCGTTCGGTAGTCACCGCGCCATCAAGGAGTATCGCACCGATTATTCCGTGACTGTACATTGCACACCACGCAGTCACCATTCTGCACAAGTCGTTGCACGCCGAAACGCGGGTTCTCAGTCCCACAAAAGCGCCAATTTTCTTATTCACAAACCAATCCAAATGAATGGGGGCTTCGTCGCGAAACCAAACCATGCAGTGAATACTAATTCCTATCATGCCCCGCGGCCAACCGTGCAGTTTGAACGTTCTAACGCAAACCGTGCAGAAGTTCCGTCGATTTTATTTAATATAGTTCAATAATTGTCACGCTGTATCTCACAGTGAGTCTTCGTGAATGATCAACACCAATTCAGTTTTCAATAACTCCATGTATTTAAATGTGTGCTAAATATTGCAAAGCTGATGCTGACTTAAGTATTAAGTAGTTCTCAACAATCGGTTCTCAACAATCACACATTGTGGTGTGGTTGGTACTGCACTAACTGGGCGTGTATACAGTACCATATGCGGTCTGTTTTAAGCCGTAGCAAGTTAGTGACACCCTTGAACTTGGACCATTTCCCGGCTCTTCCACAGATTTTCTGCCCCGCCGAAGAATATGTCAGACGTATTTTCTGCATACATGCCATGAACCAAAGAATCATTATATTAACGTCTGTAAGCTGACTCGTATGGACATTCCCTGCACCTGAAGATGGGACTGTTGTCCTGAAACTTGCTTGTGCTTTACATTTTTGAAAAATAAACTGTAGCGGATGTTATCAATCATGGATAATATTTAGAACAGTTGTGGACGTCCCACCAATAGAAACTTGAATCATATTCAATTGACTGATCTTTCAGATACACTTGTTCAGAAAAAAACAGAACACGTTCAACGACTGGAGATAGGACGTTCGTATTCACAGGACATATACATCAGTATGTTCTGCAGAAATGATTAGCATTTCAGTCACCTCGGTTCAGCATGTGCCCTCTTGCTTAGTAGGCACAGGATCAGCCATGAGCTCTGATTACTTGTTATAAGCGTGATGGCATCGACACGTATAGGATGCGAATGTTGTCCTGTGGTACAGCCATCCATGCTGCATTCACCTGGTTCCAAAGTTCATCTGTGGTGGTTGGCATTGGGTCACAGCACTGCAACGATCGTTTCACGATATCCCACATATTTTCGATTGGCGAAGATCTGGTGATCTGGCCGGCCGGGGCAAAAGGCTAACTTAATGGGACACCAAGAAGGCACGTATTTGTGCAACAAAACGTGGTGGTGCATTGTCTTGCTGAAAAATGGTTTCTTGGGCATTGTACAGAAAAGGCATGGTTACAGGTCACAAGACATCATTCACGCGGATCACAATGGTCACAGTGACCTGGACACGCACCAACTGTGATTTGTGGCTGTACCCAACGGCGCCCCCACACCATAAGACCTGGAGATGGCGCTACATGTCTTGTGAGAATGCAGTCACTGTGATGTCTGCGGCGAACCAAAATGCGGCCATCACTTTCAAACAAACAGAACTTCGATTCGTCCGAAAACACTATCTGATATTCCCATTCCCAGTGACATTCTATACACCATTGCCCTCTTGCTTGTTGCTGCAATGCCATTGGGATTAGGTGTCGATCTTCTCCGGGGGGTGGTCTGGGTGCTACGGTCTTCCGTAAACCATTCTGCACAGAGTAGTTGCACTGCCGAACAGTTCGTCCCACACGAGCAGCAATTTCCCTGATGGATGCATGGCTTTCTTTCAAGCCAATAGTGCGCCCTCTTTCAAACTGATTTGACGATACGGTTCGCGCTTACGTCTGTGAGGCATGCTGCACATCTGCTCAAGTACCACTGATCCATTACCTTCGGTTTACAGCAACAAGCAGAGCCACAAGTACGTTATACGGTAGGCGGCGATGCGCCGCGATATACGCGTTGATCTTGAAACCGCCGGCGGACATGGTTCGAAAGCTAAACATTTCAGCAGAACATACTAACGTACATGTCCTGTTAATATGAAAGTCCTATCTCTAGTCGTTCAAGGTGTTTACTTTTTCTGAACATGAGTGTATGATCATTTCTTGAGGTTAACTTGTGATTTAGAACCAACTCTTTTCAAATGATCAATTACCCTTCAGATTTCTCGTTCCAACCAACGTCTTGAGGGCAGAGAGCCACAGGAATTAGTCTGTGAAACGTCACATTCCACTACAGATCTCAAACGCTCTTGTTCAGAGTTTATTCATCACTAAAGACGCGAAGGAAACTCCCTGGAGTTGAGTCATCTAGGTGAGGGCTGGGGAAAAACATTTAGCGCCGTAGTGTACAAAATTAATGTCATTCCACACCGTAGAATGTATTCCTTTTTTGATCTAATAAAAGATCTGCGATTAAGTAATCAGGCAATCAGTATCGCATGAAAAATTATTCTGTCTACCTGAAACTCGGAAAAGAAGTGGAATACAATCTGACTGTTAACCAAGTAAACACCTTCCAAACGTCAAACGAAAATAATGAATAATAGAGATGTCATTCCAACGGGGATTTTTTGACAAGTTCATCTCAACTGCAACAGAGGCAAATAAGGATATTCCTCGAACGGTCAAGATGTAAAAATAGTGAAGTTAGTTGAACAGAGAAATTGAAAACGTGTCAGTCACAAGACTTCTGCTGTTCAAGGAATAAACAAGTGTGTCACAATGACTACGCATTGCCGCAATGGACTTTCTAGAAATCATGATAAATTTCTTGTGTACGTCAAATTTGTTTTTAAAAATGCTGATTATCGACGTTGGTGCTAGAAGGGCAGACGCTGTCAATTGAAGCTAAACTCCTACGTTGTTTGAAACTAAATGTAAGTTAAAGTGAGTGTGTGTGTGGGTGGGTGTGTATTCGCTGTAATTGTCTTTGGATTGTTTGCACAGCATAGCGCGCTCGCCAGCTGTTAGATGGCACCATTTCTGCGTTTGTGTCAAGTTTCAGCGTTGTCGCATCAGTTCGCTTTGCACTGTTGCGAAGTAAACAAGGCTACGCCACTCTCCGTTTGTACAAATGAAGAACAGCGTTCTGTAATCTGTTTTTGTGGCCCAAAAGAGTACCAGGACATGAAACCCACAAAAGCCTTACGGCACAATACAAGGCTATGTTTTACCACTCCGAAGTGTTTGTAACAATACAAAAGCAACCGAACAAGCGTGAAGGATGAGAAAAAAAAACAAGATGCCCTGTCACATGCAATATTGATGCAAACCTTGGAAAGTCTTCGTCCTTATTTTGAACGATGGACGAGTAAATGTTGATGAAGTGGCAAACCAAATGCGCGTAAGTCATGGTTTACGGCATCATCATCATTAAAATACTTTTCCCTTTCGTGACATCTGTGCAGGATGGGTCCCAAAACAAATTAATGAGGATAAGTGTAATCGTGTCAGGATCTGTAACAGCTACTGGACAGTCATGCTAATGGGGGTGAAATGTTTCTGACACGGATCACCACTGGAAATGGAACACGGGTTCATCAATTTGATCGGAGCGCACAGACCAGAAATATGGAAAGCAAACAGCAACACCCAGCATCTCCAGTTCAGATAGCTTTTTTTTTGGGCGGAGGGGGGGGGGGGGGGGACATGGCTAAATTTGTGGCATTAAATGCAGAAGGTGCCAACAGTAAACTGTCAATGTTACAGTGATATGCTTTGCAACGAATGTGAAACAAAGGCAACACCAAACGGCGCTCTTTCCTTGCACGATAATTCGCGTCCACATATCGCCGTCCGCATCTTTAATTAAACTCTTCACAATATGCACTTCTATGTGGAGGTACCCAGGATACACTCCTGATTTGCATTTTTTTGGGTCCATTTAAAGATGATTTAAGACGCAGACGACTCATCCCCGTTGACGATAAGGTCGCGATGCAAATGTGTTTTGCTGCTAAAAAAATTTTTTTTTTAGTATTTGAAAGCTGGTACATCGATGGGCTACGCGCTACAAAAATCCGGATGACTATTGGAGAATGTGATTTCCAATTTCTATTGTAGAAATAAATTAGAAAATTATGTGCAAATACTCTGACTTAATCCTCCTGTGTAGACAGTTCTGCAAATCGATTTTCATTTGAGGCAACTTTGTGACATCGCACAAGTCTACATGTGTTCAATTTTTTTTTTTTTTTTTTTTTTTTTTTTTTTTTTTTAACTTGCATTGGGAACCCTACGTCGGGTAGAGAAAGAGCGTATTGTAAAAATAAGGAACCTTCAAATTTGTTTACACTAAAATAAGCTGCACGAGTTCGCTGACAAAAGGCTATAAGCTTCCAAGCAATTTGAACCTATGCTTAAAAGAGAGCTTTCTCATTTGCAAGGTCACACAGTTTCAGCCACAATCAAGCGACTTAGTCTTCTCCCTCCTCCCCCACTCTCTCATCAAAATACAAATGATAACTTTTCAAACTACTTTCATTTGTTTACAGGTCGCCACCCGCTTACGTGTCGTTTGCAGTTTGATACAAAATTCGCACCGTGATGTGACTTTGCTTCGGGATTTCCGCATGGACGAAGTATTTCCAAACTATGTGTCATACTCAATACCAATGGAAACAAAAATTCTGAAAACAAGCAAGGTTTATCCCAGCTACTTTAGTTCCGAGCTAACAGAAAGCTGTTGGCAAGAGACAAATTTTGGCAATGAATGTTGGTGAAAGGCAAGTTGGCAAGATGTGTAACAGGACGACAGAGTCAGTCTACTACCGAGATTATTTTCGAGAAGTCTGTGCGTCACTGGTACATCTCAGCGCGGTTGTGATAAGGTCCGACTTAAATGGTTACAAGCAAAATCTTTTATCTCCTTATGAACAAATCTGCGTACCAGAACTGTCCACATGTCTCCGATATTAGACTACAGTAAATATTTTGCCAATAGTCTTGGCTTTACTCATATTTAATAAAGATTAATACGTCTACGCAAATTGGGCTGCAGTTTTTTCTCAGCATACATATTGCCTGTACAGAAACCGAACCGCTTTTGTAAGAGTCGAAGGAAATGAGAGGAAAGCAGTTATTGAGAAGGGATCGGGAGAAAGTTGTAGCCTATCCACATCTTGAATAATCTGTACACTGAGCAACAAGTAAAGGAAACCAAATATGAATCTGGACTACGACTTAAAGTTTAAGACAAAGAAATAATAAATTTGGAGTTAGTTGATGATATAGTGATTCTCTTAGAGACAGCAAATGTCTTGGAAGAGTAACTGAATGGAATGTGCAGTTCTTGGAAGGAGGACATAAGATAAAACATTAACAAAAGCCAATAGTGATAATGAAATGTAGTTGGATTAAATGAGGCAATGCCAAGGGACTTAGATTAGGAAACGAGACACTGAAAGTAGGAGATGAGTTTTGCTATTTGAGCTGTAAAATAACTGATGACTCAAGGTAGGGAGGATATAAAAGGTAGACTGGCAATGGCAAGTAAAGAAGAGAAATGTAAGAGTTAAGAAGCCATTTCTTAAGGTATTTGGCTATAGTGTAGCCCTGCACGAAAGTGAAACACCGACGACAAGCAGTTCATATACGAAAAGATAGCAACTTCTGAAATGTGGTGCTATAGAGAAATGCTAAGGATTAGATGGGAATAAGTTGCCGAACAAAATTGGAGAGAAAAGAAATCTGCGGCGTAACTTGACTAAAAGAAGGACTCTGTCGATAGGAAATTCTAGGCGTTAACCAACTATCAACAGAGATGAGGGTGAGGGGAGGAGCGGGGATTTTAAAAGGAGACCGAAAGATGGATACAATAAGCATGTTCAAATGACTATAGGTTACAGTAGTTATTCGGAGATGAAGCCACCTGTATAGAATAGACAAGCGTGAGAACTGCACCAAACCAGTCTTCGAACTGAAGACTACAACAGACATTGCTAACCAGTATGGTCTATGTTTATTCTGACGAATAACTATGCGTAGTTCGATAGTATTCGTTTTTCACGTGTTTTTGTATCACAGCTGCCTATGACATGCTACCAAGTTCGGCAGACAATAAAAGTCATGAATATGTCAAGGGCACGTATAGCGGATAGCTCATAGCTTAATATTCCATTAAATCGGACGAAGAAACTAACTGGTTTCACAATGGCGTCTACAAAACAGATGAAACGGAATCACGGGAACTCTTCCACCTATGAAAACACGAAATCTGTCACTTCAGTTATCCCGTGTCGCCACTCGACCTGGAAAAGGGTGACATCAATAAAATTACTATTTTTTCCCACTTCAGATCGAAGGGCAAACGGAGACTAGCACACTGTTCCGACTCGGTCATTTGGGGAAGTATGGAACAGCGATAACGTATGTGAAAGATATTGGCATTCAAAAGTGTAACGCAACGGGAAAATACGACAAATCTCAAAGCTGTCAGTGTAAGACTCCCACCACTATCTTATCTGTTCCTTTGTTCGTGTAAAGTACAATGTCTGCTGACAAAGTTTTCTTAAATTATTTTCACTTAGTTACTAGCACACCACCTCCCGTACCAATCGTATATTCCGCAATCGCAAAGGAGTGAGATCGATCAAATATCTAATAGTATTACCAAAAGTTATTTATCTCCTGTATCCAATACTAACAGAAAGCAAGCTAGCAAAAAGGATTTTTTTTTTCCTTTGCCATGCAGCGGTTGAGTTTTCCGATGTTCTCCTCCTCTACTAATTGTTCCCATACCACTCCACGTACCAGTACCACGGCGGGCAGATTCCGGAGCTACTATAACGTAATGTAAAGGGACATACGTATATGTAACCATTAGTTAGATGCCAGGCATCATTTCGTCGCAGGCTGAAACTTTCCTCCTTGATACTTCATACACGGTCTTCGTTAATTCCTGCGAAGTACGTGTAACGACATCGGGAAGATCTCTACTCGGTAGAGTTAATTTTGCTGCACCCGCTTCGGGCAGCTTTTGAGTCCCCGACGCAGCGCAAACCAGGGAGTAATGCGCGAGATGGATGAGGATGATGAAAGCGAGGGTGGGCTGCTGGCCGTGGAGCGCCGTCGTATTGATCACGTGGCTGGGGCCAGAGTGACTAACACAGCCAGTGCAGCGGGGCACGCGTCCTCTGCCAGTAGCGGGTGGTGTGGGAGGCGAGAAGGCGGCCGCTGTACCGTTCCACCGTTTGCTCCGTAACGGGAAGCAGTCTGCGACGCACATACAAAGCCCATTGTTTCGTGCATGTTAGTCTTCTGGTAGCTGACCCGATTACTTCCTCTGATTAACCCACTGTGTCTCGTAAGGGCAATGAGTAAAGCCGAAACAGCAGCTGTATTTGCATGCGTCCCTTTTATTCTAACATACACACCGACCTCTCTGGCAGGAGGCTCACAAGCTACATGTTCTTCACCAATAGATGCCATAACTGGTTCTTTCATAACGCGGGCTACGAACCGCGCCCCTATGCCCATATGCGCACTAGGACAACTTTATGGTTGTTGATCAATTTTTTTGGCGATTTCGTCAGCAGATTTGAAACACGACTCCTGTTCTGATAACTGTCAATCATTCGAGAGCTGCACAAGGGCAGGTACTGGTTACTGGAAATAAGATTACTACATCTATTCTACGCAAGCCTCTTTGCGATGTGTGGCGGGAGGCACTGTGTATACCACTATAATTCTCTCCTTTCCTGTTACAGTCGCGAATGTTTCGCGGGAACTGCAATTGACGGTAAGGCTCCGCGTGGGCTTGAATCTTGCTGATTTTATCTTCATAGTCTTTCGCGAGGTATACGTAGGAGTAAGCAATGTATTGTCTCTTCTGAGAACGGACGCTCTAGAACTTTTAAAGTAAACCTCACCGTGATCCAGAACACCTCTCCTGCAGCGTCTGCCACTGGAGTTGGTTGCTCGTCTCCGTGACGCTTTCGTGCTTACTAAATGTATCTAACAGAATGCACTGCTCTTCTTTGAATCCTTTCTATTTCCTCCAACAATCATATCTGGCACGGATTCCACACTGACGAGCATTATTTAAGAATTCGTCGAACGGGGGTTTTGTTATTTACCTCCGTTCTGGACTGAATACATTTCCTGAGGATTCGTCCAATGAATCTCCATCTGCCATCTCCCTTTCCTGCGATTCGTTTTATATGTTTGTTCCACTTTAAATCACCCATTTCGCGTGCTTCTATTTTATGAAAGTAACTGCTTCCAGTGACTTCTGCAACTGTGTGAGCATACAATAAATGGCTATGTATTTGCAATACATTACATTTGTTTATGTTGAGGGTCAATTACCATTCGCTGCACGAAGTGTCGATCCTCTGCAGGTCTTCCTGCATTTTGTTTAAAAAAAATTTTGCGATTTCTCTGTATGTAACACCATCACCCGCGAAAAGCCTCATGGAACTTCTGACGTTGTCTACTGTATCATTTATACATATCGCGGTAAGTAATGGACCAGTAACACTCCCTTGGGATACGCCTTGTCACTCATACATCTAAAGATTCTCCCCTGAGAATGACTTCTTGCGTTCTGTTTGTTAGAAACTCTCCAATCCAAACATACAGTGTCTGATGTTCCGTACGCTCGTACTTTTGTTCAGTAAGTGGCGTGCGGAACTGTACCGAGTGCCTTACTCAGTCAAAGAACACAGCTACCAGGGCGTCGGTATCTATTTTGCGTAACTAGAAGTGCGATGTAGTCAAATTTAACAGAAGTATTAATTAGATGGTTCTTCTACAGAGGCAGAATGGAGGTTTATTCTGCGCAGGAAACTGTGCATACCTTCAACTCTGGCAATATATAAGTTTCTGAATACTACTAATAATGAAGTGTTGGTGGTCGGTAAGACCAAAGTGACAGCTAAATTCAAAAGAAAGTTAAATAAATGCAGAAACAACCCTGAGCACAGCTAAAATATGGTGAGAGTCACATCAGAGGAAAATGTGGTGTCACCGCCAGACACCACACTTGCTAGGTGGTAGCCTTTAAATCGGCCGCGGTCCGTTAGTATACGTCGGACCCGCGTGTCGCCACTATCAGTGATTGCAGACCGAGCGCCGCCACACGGCAGGTCTAGAGACACTTCCTAGCATCGCCCCAGTTGTACAGCCGACTTTGCTAGCGATGGTTCACTGACAAAATACGCTCTCATTTGCCCAGACGATAGTTAGCATAGCCTTCAGCTACGTCAATTGCTACGACCTAGCAAGGCGCCATTACCAGTTACTATTGTTGCTGTAAAACATGTACCGTCAAGAGCGATGTTCACCATTTATGGATTAAAGTTAAGTATTCCACAGCTACGTCCTTTTTTTGCTAGTCTCATTTCCTTAACCTGTTCCAGACCTCACGCCAGCCTGCGTGAGCTAAAACGCGTGCCTTTCGGCTTCTTCTCATAGTGGGTTGGCTCTCTTGCCAATCCACAACAGAAAATATGTTTATTACTGTTTCTTTGTTATACACAAAAGAAAACACCTGATGCGTACAAATATTCAAAAGCTAAATACCAAAACCCCTTCCAATTTAACTGGAAGCTTTCTTTTATCGCCAATATTATTAGTGCTGATCATTTTCCTTTTGAACATCAGCTGCTTGGATGTAAAGTAAGCTATCCATTAATAAACATTCAATTGTCGGCGGCCATTTTACCACGCTCGCAATGGGACCATACGAACTTCCCCTCACCGATTTAGGCCGGCCGTGTGACCGAGCGGTTCCAGGCGCTTCAGTCTGGAACCGCGCGACCGCTACGGTCGCAGGTTCGAATCCTGCCTCGGGCATGGATGAGTGTGATGCCCGTAGGTTAGTAAGGTTTAAGTAGTTCTAAGTTATAGGGGACTGATGGCCTCAGATGGTAAGTTCCATAGTGCACCGAGCCATTTGAACCCTCACCGATTTAATTCGTACTGACAGCGTGTGTAGGGCACGACTAGCACTTCAACATACTTAAACAGGAATACGCCAACTCTCAATAGTTTGCGAGAAAACATACTCTTGAAAGTTGTAGGTGTGCTTGTAAGCGTATGTTTCGTATGGTCTGTAATATTCAAGGAGTCCACAGCCGAGCAAGTAAGCGTTTTGTTTCAGAAGTGCGAGATGTCTGGATCGAATCTCGCCGTCGGTACTTTTTATTTTCACGTAATTCTAACAACACACCACGAAATTGTGTTATGATCGAGAACCGTTTACGAATGCAAATCATATATGTTAAACAATACACACAATGAAAGAACCACGCAAAACTTCGGCGTTCATTACATTTCACACATGTCGCACGAAGAATTATTTTTCGTCTTTCAACGAACAGTAACATCCAGATTTGTGATGTGCTCCGTAGGTTACACATTATAGTTGTTACAAATGTAGATACAATAATACAAATAAAATGACTGTACTTATTTGATCGAAAGTTCTTGCGCTTTGTCTTATTTCCAATCGACTTACAAAAATTTCTCTCTGCATTTTTGGCTGGAATGGAAACAAAGCAAATACTGACAGCGTGTTTCGAACCAGAAAGCTTATGAAACCACGCGCTTACTCTCTCGGCGGCGGAATTCCTCAAAAGCAAGCGCTCACATGAATTACACACTGAGGTGACCGAAGTCGTGGGATAGATATAAGCACATATACAGACTGCTGTAAAATCGCGTACGTAAGGCATGAAAGGGCAGTGCACTGGCAGAGTTGTCATTTGTATTCAGGTGATTCATGTGAAAAAATTTCCCGCACGACGAGAATTAACAGACTCTGAACCCGGAATGGTAGTTGGATGGCTCAAATGGCTCTGAGCACTATGGGACTTAACATCTGAGGTCATCAGTCCCCTAGAACTTAGAACTACTTAAACCTAACTAACCTAAGGACATCACACACATCCATGCCCGAGGCAGGATTCGAACCTGCGACCACACCGGCCGGCTAATGGTAGTTGGAGTTAGATGCATGGGACATTCCACTTCGGAAATCGTTTGGGAATTAAATATTCCAGGATAGGTAGTGTCAAAAGTGTGCCGATATTACAAAATTTCAGGCATTAGCTCACACCATGAACAAAGTGCTGGCCGACGGCCTTCATTTAACGATCGAGAGCAGCGGCGTTTTCGTAGAGTTGTTATCAAAGCAGACATGCAACAATGAGTTAAATAAACGCAGAACTCAATGTGGGACGTACGACAAACATATCTGCCAGGACAGTGCGGCGAAATATGTTAATGGGCTATGACAGCAGACGACCGACGTAGTGCCTTTAGTCATCCCCTGCAGCGCCTCGGGGCTCGCGACCATATTGATTGGACCCTAAGCGAGTGGAAAACCGTGGCCTGGTCAGGTTAGTCCCGATTTCCTTTAGTAAGAGCTGATAGTGGTATTCGAGTGTGGTGCAGACCCCACGAAGCCATGGTTCCAGGTTGCAACAGGACACTGTTCAACCTGGTGGTAACTCCATAATGCTGCGGATTGGGTCCTCTGGTCCAACTGAATCGATCATTGTTTATGATCGGCTATGATAATTTTACCTTATCTATGACAAGATACCTTATTGTAACAACCAGTGTATGCCTACTTTATACTTAATTGAATGTCCATAAGACGTGACATTATTTGTGTGTTATAATGTATGTTGATTTTATGTTTATCTGTCTGTATGTATTTAAACATGAAACCATTTGTACTAGAAAACCACATACGCTAAATAAATAAATCGGCTACTTGGAGACCATTTCCAGCCATTAATGGACTTCATTTTTATGGAGGACAATGCGTCATGTCACTTAACAATTGTTCGTGATTGGTTTGAAGAACATTCTGGACAATTCGGGCGAAAGACTTGGTCAACCAGATCGCCAGACATGAATCCAATCGAACATTTATCGGACATAACTAAAAGGTCAATTCGTGGATAAAATCCTGAAACGGCAACTTTTTCGAAGTTACAGATGACTATAGCTAGATATTTCTGCTGGGGACTTCTAACGACGTAAGTCCACGCCATGTCGCGTTGCTGCACTACTCCGGGCAACAGGAGGTCCGGCATCATATTAGGAAGTATCCCATGACTTTTGAGACATTGGTATATACGCACGCCCCACATTTCGAACATGATTTTGTCGAAAACGGCTGAGAGTTGCATATGTTCAAGCCCTGCTTGTGCTCTACAAACCCCGTCAACATCAATCAGGTCGGTGATGGGAAATTCGTACAGTCCTTTTAGACTAACAAAATGGCTATTCGAGGGCAATGTAGTCAAGTGGACAAATGGTGCCAGCGTTTTAAGTTTACGTGATGTGGACATACTACCTGCTTACTTTGATACGATGTGTACAGGACGAAGGATCGGCCTGACGAACAACAACGGTTGTCTAGATTTTATTGCTCTTGAGTGTGTCAGCTGCTGTGGCTATCACAGTTTACGGACTCTGGCCTATCTGGCACTAGTCCGAGACTCAAAACACAACAACGAAGACGACGACCGGGAGGGGCGGGGGGGGGGGGGGGGGGGCACTGTACGTATCTTAGTTTTCATAACTGCCCTTACGTCAGTACATCACTTACTCCTAACTTCTCGACTATTGCAGAAAACCAGTAAAATTATAGATGCTGTACAAACAGCGCTTTGTGTCAGAGGTAACGTCACTTAACTAAATTTGCTATTTGCCGTTTTCATTGTAATGCCGGGGACGTGGACGACAGACAAGTTTGAATAGGACTGGAACGCTGTGACATCTGTACCTTAAATATAGAAAGCAGCTGCTATGTGAATAGACAACGTTCTTTGGAACATAAGGGTCAACCTAAGTTAACGGCTGGAGTTATTCCAAAGACATAGATCAATTGTCACTGCCGCCGCTGCAAATTTAGTTGCACTTTCATAATGCAGGAAAGTCAGAACACCGACAGCAACCATTTTTATGAGGCCGTCGCTCTCAATTATTCTAGAATTCGTGTTATTCTAAAACGTACACCTAGGGGTGTACTATTTTCTTTTCAAGAAAAATAGTTCCTTTTTATATAAGCCACGCAGATGTGTGTGTAAGGCGTCTGCGTAGGCCACCAAGAATCCGCCTACAAGCAACCAAGCGGTATGATTAATATGACGGGCAGCCTTCTTATTAAGGTTTGTATTCCAGTCGCCTCCCGAGTTTTTGTGCTTTACACGATAAAGAAACATAATGACGATTTAGTACGATGAATCTAATGCTGCTCCTGGGAATAGCTGCATAGGAAAAGGAGGAAAAATATGAGGAATTTTCAGTTTAAATGCATTGCCACACGCTGAAAGGCTGTTTCATAAATGAGATACAGAAAGAGGGAAAGAAACGATTATCGCGATCGACACGGTTTATAGGCATACACCTACCGTTACCGCCGAGTCTGCCCTCCGCTGTTAAACTCTGGAGCAATGGTCTTGTCAGACCAAAGAGCCGCTTTGGCACTGCAATAAAACAGACATGGTTTGTTGCATTCTGAGCAAACCTAAATTATGATGGGATTTCAACTCAGCTCCACATGCCCTCTGTTAACAACTGCACCGTTTAAAATCTGCAACTGCTGGTCGAAATGGTTTGCAGAAGTGTAGGTTGTCATGGGACATAGTCGTTTACAATCTCTACTGACACCTGAAGGCGTTTAAGCGATTTGATCCCGCAAATTGACAATATTTAACGATTATGTTCAACGAGTTATAAATGGAGTCCCATGGGAAATGGTCAATATTCAGGGATATGACAGAAACGACCATTCAAAACAGAAAAGTCAAGTAAAAACGGGCTCTACAATGTATTCCATAAGAGGTATGAGCATTTGCTCAGAAGATATGTTTCACGGAAGCCAAGATGATCAAATGCTCATAGTTCTTATTGTATAAATTTTGGAGCCCATGTTTACTGGACATTTTCGCTTGTAATGACTGTTCCTCTCATATCCCTCAATATTGCCCATTCGTCTTGGGACACAGTGTTAATACATATACTGTTTTTTATTGTTATGGTGGTGGTGGTGGTGGTGGTGGTGGTGGTGGTGGTGGTGGTGGTCTTCAGTCCGAAGACTGCTTTCATGCAGCTCTCTACGTTATTCTTTCCTGTACAAGCCTCTTCAAGCCATCTCTGCATACGTACTGCAACCTATATTACAGGGTGAAAAGTATTTAAACCGACAAACTCTGGGAGGTTGTAGGGGACATCAAAACAAATATTTTCCCCTAATGTCATTTTTCCCTACGAGGAGTATTTAAACCGGTAGAGGAAGATTTCTCTGACGGCAGATTAATTAAATCAACAAATTAATTGAGCGCTAGTAACTGTGGCATGTGGGTTATCCTCACTCCACACATGTGAATTGTGCATGTTGAAGACTCCATCACGCCCGAACGTTGCTTCATCGGTAAACACAGAGGATGGAAATGTAGGATGCATTTCACATCGTTCCAGGTACAACTGCGAAAACTGTGCTCTGGGTGGATACTCAGCTGGTTCCAGGTTGTGAACACGCTGTAAGTGAAATGGACCTAACAATTGCTCTCGAAGGACTGTTCTTACATTCGTTTGATTCGTCCCCATGTTACGTGCAATTGCAAGAGTGCTGATTGAAGAATCCGACTCCACATGCTGCAAGACAGCTTCCTCAAATTGCAGCGTTCTTACCGTGCGACGGCATACCTGTCCAGGTAATCTGCTAAATGACCTGGTCTCACGCACGCGTTGGTACACAGCATCAAAGGTCGTATGATGCGGGATACGGCGATTAGGATATTATTGTTGATAAACCCACTGTGCAGCTCGTCCGTTGTGGTGCGCTTTGTAGTACTCACCAACCATATCAGTGTACTCACGCCAAGTGTATCGCTCCATTAGTAAACAGAGACAATGCACTACTACACTGGTGGACAGCAGTTGCCTACAACTGAAGAGCGTAATACGGCTTCCAACGGTTTAAATAATCCTCGAAGGAAAAAATGACATTAGGGAAAAATATTTGTTTTGATGTCCCCTACAACCTCCCAGAGTTTGTCGGTTTAAATACTTTTCACCCTGTATAATCTTCACGTCTGTCTTGCAATGGCTCTTACGGTGTCATTAAATTTATGCAGAGTCACAAAGCTGGCATGCACGCCTAGAAACATAATTGTTATTGATTTCTTCTTCGCTCTCAGATCCCAACAGCAGACACAGCTAAATTTAACACAGAGCTCACACTAATGCAAGTGGACGAAAATCCAGCAGCAGAATCTGGTAGCTGTTTCACGCCCAGATAACACGCTAATTGTTATTTTATTCGTATATAAATCAATAGTCCGCAACTATCGACATATTTTGTCGATATGTATCAGAAACATCACTTATCGAGGCTGGACTACTTTGTAGTTTCTTGATCGGAGTAAACTGCGCTTTCACGAAGTACTTCCCAGCCTACATTAAGGTCCGCATTAGTTCAAACAAGTTTAAAAGCATCTTCGTCAAAATGAACATAATTGAGTCTAACCTGGGGTCTTTGAAGTAATACTGTTCCTCCGGATCTCAGAAGTCACGCATGCCACCATGGATTGATCTTCAGGTCACAAACGTTTTCGATGTCACTGAAGTGGAAAAAACGCTAGAATGGACATTCACACAGAACACTCACCTAATTCAAAACAAAACTACGAAGCCTGCACAGAGTTTGATCTTCCCCGTTACGAATAGTCAAGACAACAGCATCCGAACGGGACGAGGGAAATATGGCCACATCTTGAAAGAGTAGGGTGGTTGTGACGTGCCACCCGTTTGCGTGATGCTGAACAACAGACAATAAGGTATATTGTGGAGAACTGTTCGCTCTGAAAGACTTGCGTGCCGTGATACCAAGTGTGAAATTAGAACATTAAACATATTGTGTACGTATATATGTATGTTCTGAAATGCCGAACGGGAATAATTATGTAAGCTGAATGAGTGGGAAGTAAAATCTTAATTTTTGTGATTCGTGTATTCTCATTTCCCTTTTCGCATTTTGTTTTCTCCTGTCTCCAACTGAGCTAGTTCATCTCTGTCCTTGCTAAGACTTTAAATCTTAACGGAGAAACGGTAGAAACCCTTAGATATTGCTTGAGCGACAAAGAAATGTGCTCGAAAACAAAATACACACAGGCTGAACCGTCTACCAAACAAACCAACTGTCATTATTCCAGCGCGGGAACCACTCTTGGGTTGGTCCAACTTCCTGATTCGCAAAGGATCATTCTATGCTCTGTGTTGTAGTGTAGGTCTCCAAAAAACAAATAGCCAAGAAAAATGAAGTGGGGTGCTACGGGAGCTCGTAAAGATCACTCACTCCCTTTAATATCACATACGATGTGGTCCCCGACACGTTCCGTAGTGTATGTCTGATGCAATACCTTCAGCTATGTGGAGCGAATAGCGTGCATCTATTGCTTAAGGCACGCAACGAACTGAGCAAAGAAAGAAAAAGACTTATTCAATTCAAGTTAAAAAGCAACTAACCAAACAAAATTAACACCTATTTTCAACGAGGAAAGTGGACCAGGAAAGGAGTGCCTTATGTTTTTCGAAAGAATCACGACTTTTTCGCCTGAAACGTTTTGGGACATCGTGGAAATCAGTGCAGGCTGGCCTAACTTACTCTAATCCTACTGTTTCCGCCATAGTTTTGTTTTTCGCGGCATCTACAACTATTATGCAGACTTGACTAGACTTTGTGTTGCTTCTGGTTTACTTCCTGCCTTGTATTCCAGGAATTCATAAATTGGCAAAAAAACAGGACTATACAGAGTGACGGTCCATCACGAAACGGGTCATGAAATGTCTTATTTCCAAGGGTATATTTTATGCGAGCAATTTAGCAACATGTCACAGTGCACATGAACAGTTCTGATTACCGAAAGCCGTTACCCAGCGTAACGTTACATTAACTCCACTACAGACTGACGTTTTCATTCTCAAAGGGCTCTAGGCACAAACCATAGAGCTCTTTGTCGTGCCTAGTACGTAATTCATCACCTAACTAGTTAGTGGCACATGATATTCAGGAACCATCAGAACAATACAATACACGCCCTAATCTTCCGTCGTCTCATTCGCGTGTAACACGCAACTCTAAACAAAAGCTATGCCAGCCATTCAAACGCTGACACGCGTTGCTATTCTTCACGAAGTGGAACGGCAACGGCCGCACCAACCTACATGTAAGAAAGGACGAAGAGCAAGAATGTGTTTGGTAAGGCACGATGAGAAAAACGAAACCCTTCCACGGATGTGGCTTGCACAGCATATTGCTAAGTTGTCCGAGAACGTCGACCCGGTGCAGAGTTCCTGTCAGACTTCATAAACATTATATCGAGATGGATGGAAGTAAGGACTGCGAAACATGAGCAATGACTAAAGGAGTAGCGATGATTTGTTCAAACAATTTGAGATGGGAAAGTGGTTTGGTTTTATACAACTGTACAACGTTTATGCAGAACGAAGTTTTTATACTCATTGAAAACATATTGTACCATGGCTTCAACAACTATGTATTAGACAGCACACAGGTCAGGAAACGAGTCAAAGGAAAGACCTTCCAGTAACCCGAAAGACGTCAGTGAAACTTCGTTTGTAAACTTGTCAACTGTAGGCGAAAAGGACGCTTCTTGTGTACTGGAAATCGATAAAAATTCTCTGACGCCTCATCTATGAATATTATGCAGAATTACAAGATAATTCAACCAGGAAGTCAATGTATCATTTGGGTAAGGAATTAATGTTTACAAGACGACTAGCAAGTTCAAAATGGTTCAAATGGCTCCGAGCATTGTTGGACTTAACATCTGAGCTGAGGTCATCAGTCCCCTAGAACTTAGAACTACTTAAACCTAACTAACCTAAGGACATCACACACATCCATGCCCGAGGCAGGATTCGAACCTGTGACCGTACCGGTCGCGCGGTTCCAGAGTGAAGCGCCTAGAACCGCTCGGCCACTCCGACCGGCAAGACGCCAAGTCCAAGCATGTATAATGAGAGGTGATAACATACAGAGTCTCAGTATTGCCTAAGAAGTGAGGGCCTAAGTTTTATATGGTCCCAAATGGAAGAACTAGATAGGCCTCTATCGCATACGAAAGGCTATAAAGATTTTACAATTACCAAGTTCGTTTAAAAGATGTGATCCTATTCAAACATTTACTGCAAGTAAAGGTTTTGTTGTTCCTATTACATTTGCTTTAGAAGTCTGGTCAGCGAAGAGGAAAACATTTCTCACCACTGAAAGAAAAAAAAAAAATGTTTTTGTGGGAGGTGGATGACTTTCGAGGAAATCTCCTCCTCTGCATCAAGACTGTACTCTTCACTTTACCTTGTCTACAAGTTTCTGAGAGCTTCAGAGTGGCAAATTCAGTTTCGATGATAATCGTTGATTATGTGAGAGAGGCTGGAGTATATCACAAAAGAGAGGAAATCCTCAAGGTAGTAAGAACCAGCTATTAATACTATGGCGTACGACTACATTAATGTCAGTAAGCTGTACTCATTTTGGGATACCAAATTCCTTGAGAGCGGCATGTATTTCTTAGTGTCGAATAGCTACATCATACTCCGTAAGCCACCTAATGGTGAGTGGCGGAGGGTAATTTTGGTATCACTAACTGATCCTCCATTACCTGCTTCACTCGTGAATGGTGCGTGGGGCAAAGGACTGTCGGTGAACATCTGTATTCGCTCTAATTTCTCATTATGATTATTTCTAGAGATGTATATGGAAGTAATATGTTGACCGGCTCTTCCCAGAAAATGATCTCTCGACATTTCGGTGGTAACTTCTCCGTGATGCACAACGCCCCTCTTGTAACGTCTGCCACAGAAGTTTGTTGAATGCCCTGAAACTTCAAAATTGGCGCGGCTCTGTGGATGAGAAGTGTAACAGGCAATGAACGGCGGTTTTATCATCACGTTATTACAGCAGAGTTGCAATCAAGAACTAGGTGTCCGAAGATAACGGAGTCCTTTCACAATCTGGAATTCTGATCGTCATCGAAGGTGTATGTTGAAACATGCTGTACTCAGCCTTGCAAATAAAAGATATCACTCAGGAAGCTTTGAGAGTAAGGTTTCATCATTTGTCAAGTTCACTAGAAATGAAAATCCAACGTTGAAAAAACTGATATCACTGAAGGCACCATCTAAAACAGGGAAACCGAAAAGAGTTCTCAGAATGAGATTTTCACTCTGCAGCGGAGTGTGCTCTGATATGAAACTTCCCCTGGCAGATTAAAACTGTGTGCCGGACCGAGACTAACTCGGGACCTTTGCCCTTCAAGCCAATTTGTGCAGTTTGTCAGTTATGTAACAACTAATACACCTAACAGCAATATGTGCAAATTGAGATATCATGGTTATCAGTTTGCTATAGTAAAAGTCATTATGGCAAGCAGCATGAAGAGAGAATAGGTGTCATACGGCAGCATAATTCAATCGATATATTCTCACTACCGTCCCAAGTGAACATCTTTTCAGTGCAAGGCTAGCGAATGATAGTACTTCAGTGTACGCTAATGCAAAAGTTCCAAGAAGGATAAGACGAAGGCCATTTCATATTCCATGCACACTGCTAAACTAAACCTATTTCCCTACCACTATGCGTATGACTCAATTATCGCGTCAGACGCAGTATAGATGATTACAATGTTAGGTTCTCGAAGGCTGAGAATGGAGAAAGCAACACGAGAATAAAAGATTTTACTCCCTTTTGAACGCGTACTCAAATAGGCAAGCGACCTTGCAAAAAAATCTATCATTCTATCCACCTGAACTCATTAAAACCAATGAAAAGTCAAAATTGGATTTTAAGGCAGGTAACTTCGCCGTCCTCTTAACATGAGGGGCCATTTTCTTGGACCAGCCTGCTGAATTTTTATAAAGGTCGCTGAGAATGAATACTAGCAAGGTAGAAGAATCGTCGATTTTCTTGGGTTGCCATCAGTATATACATCGCAAGTTTTGGCTGTGACGGCAAGAGCATTTTTAGTACCTTATTACTGGACCTGTACTTCTTAAGGTACAGTTGTAAACTTACCACTGATTAGACATGACACCTACAAAACGTGTGTTTTTTCCCATGCGCCTGTGGAAACATCAGTCCTGAGAGGGTAGAACGGAAGACCAAAATAAGACATATAATATTAAAAAATATTGTTTCAATAGAAACTACTCATGTGTTACTGTTACGTTACTTAAAAAAAATCATTTTGAACATTTAGCTTCTTAGTGTTTCTGTGGTATGGCGTAGCTCTATAACGTTTTGTACAGTTCAATTATGTCATGAAGAATGTGCGTTTTTATGTTGGTTAGTAGCAGTTTTCTGTCTTTTATGACTTCAAAATTTTCTTTTTTGTGTTTCTGTAACTATGGCCTACGGTAAAGCGGTCAACGATTACCGCATTTTCTAAAAAGAATTGATTTGCATGACGCGTATTATTATAAAATATGGTTCTAAATACAAGTAATGTTATTTCAAAAGTGTTTATAAAAGATTTTTAAAAAATTGCTACAGTAATACTGACAAAAATGCAAAAAATTAATTAAGCGAGCACTAGGCTTGTACAAAAACGGAGACGCAGTAGGTAGCGCATTGCTGACGAAATAAGAAAATATGTCTCGAAAACCGTAAAGGGAACTAAATGTCGAAAAAATAACAGAATGGGCGTTGCTCGTATGTAAGCCGAAGGCTTAGCTTACTCCAATTTCGATGTGGAAATCTATGACGAAGAATCATATTATTCTGTATCAGTCACGCAGGCGGGTCGTACCGCCGTCACCTGGCACGCGGCCAATGTACTAGTATTAACGGGACGGCCCGCTGCACGGATGGCACAAGACAGCACCGAGCCAAGGCCGATAACATACGCGTACCAACAACCGCATTCGCAAGGTACTCTTTACGGCTGTAACTTACTTGTCGCTTCACCCAGCAACCAAAAATACGCACGGCAAATTTATTTTCGTGTATGTTTTTACTCATCTCAAGAGTGAGCAAGTGGCTGTTGATTTTCTTTCTTCACGCATCATCTTAACGATATAAGATACTGTACCCTCCGAATTCAGTGATTATCTGTTTTTCATTCATGTTACATACGTTAGGCTAACAGTTATCCAGTTTCTGAAAAATATGTTGTTCCATACCTTCCCACACAACGGCCATCAACTGGGATCAACTGTGTAGGCGAGAAAGTGCCTATTAATAATCTTTCAAAGTGAACGAAAAAGAAACTACATTAGCATTGTCCATTTCTTGTATTAAGTAATAGATTTTAAATGGCGCAATCAACTGAATGAAACGAACAGAAACAGTCCTTCCTTCCTTTTTTTCTTAGATTATAGAATCTTACTGGGAAGCCTAACAGCTAATCTATATAATGGCAGCTTACCTTGCGTTCAGTTTATGTTGCAAATAGATCTTTTTCATCCATACATAAGCAAGTTCTAAAAAGGAAGAGAGTAATAGCTTACACTGATGTGAAATGGATTCGAATTTTACAAATTTGGATTGAAGTCAGCGGCTTGTGACTAAGATTTGTACCAAACCGCGACTCAAACGCGGATTTTCCTGCTTATTGCGAGCAGTCGACTTAACATCTCCGGACCTAGCCAAACTTCCACATTTCACAAAGTCCACAACACTTACGTTTGAACATTTTTTTCATTCTCACACACAGAGAACCAATATTTCATTGTTATTTTAGCCTATTGAGGCAGCTGTAATCGTCAGAACAATGTCTGTTCCTTCAGACATGCATGCATATCTGAAGGGCATTGTGATGTGAAAATAAAGACACTGGAAAAACACAGACATGGTAATAGTCATTCACGTATTACACTAATGGCATTAGGGGCCGTACATCAGCAAATTTGCAAAAAGAGAAGAGGTGTCTGATTCCTTTATGAAAGTCTTAAAATATTTGCTTCAGTGCCATAGGAAAACATCAAATCCAAATAAAAACAACCCAAAGTAAAAATTATTCATCTCACGTCTCCAAAATAAGACTCCAATGCCAATTATCACTGAGTCACCTCATTTAATCCTAGTACTATGCTATCAACCTAAACAGTGAACACAGTACATAGTGCAGTTTGTGTGTGAAAATGATCTACACCAGCCGCAAATTGTGTGTCCGTGCATGATGCTGCCTATTATACCAAAATCTTTACAGCTCACCTACTAAATTCATTGTTTTTTGCAACTCCTGCAGCTTGTCTACCTCCCTTGACAATTGTCGAACATTCTCTCTCTTGAAAGTTAAACATTGAAATAAGCTGTTGAAATCCACTTAACGTATCATAAAATAACAATGTGAAGCAGAATATTGTTGTTGTTTACTTAAAAACAAAAATGAGAATCACATAATATACAAAAAAAAAGGAGGTGAAGGAAGCTTCTAAGCATATCACAGAGAGACCATGCAGCCTCACCCTTTCTACAAAACAGCTGAAACTCATCTGGAGGCTACTGCAGAAAAGTTTGATTGAAACAAATTGTGAAGAACACTAGTTTTTTGACAAATAATTCCAGAAAATGGTAAGGGGTGAGAAGGAGAGACAGGTGGCAATACCTAGACTGAACTGCCATCCTTATCGTAGATTTTTTTAAATTACTTTATTTTAACCTTTAGAGTGACGCTTCCTCTATTTACTGGACTAATGGACCTCTATTTCCAAAGGACACAATTTTCCACGATTTGTGGCAGGTGAAACAGGGTTGAATGGTGGTAAGCAGACTTTACCAAATGTTGCTAGGAAGGAATTAACTCCTATATTTGCTACTTTCAAGCTGAAAACTCACTTCTCTGAAATATTTAAGAAGCAAGAATGTCACAAAAAGTAACAACTCAGTTAAAGTTCTTTTTAAAGGAAACATACATCTCAACTTTAATTGTGGAGTTCTCAGTAATTTTATTGTTACAACATGTAAACCCATTTTTCAACACTAAATTTTTTCTTAGGTGTATAAATTTTAGTTACACTGTCACTATCGTTGAAACAAAACCCAACAATCTGAGAATTATGAACTTCCTCGCAAACAACTAGTGTCAGATTTCTTTCGTCTTGGCATCGACACTTCATCTTGTATTAATAAATGTTCTGTTATGCACAACATGCTAAAAAGGTGAAGAGATATAGGTATCAATTCAAGACATGTCATTTTGAAACAATATCCAAGAACAAAAATGAATGTGGCAGGAAACAATTTGCAAAGTACTACACAGGGGAACTGTAAAGATGAAGTGCAGAAATGGTTGGTGCTCTTATCACTATTCTGTGTGTTATTTCTTAATGTCCTCAATTTCTGAGAATGGCATGAAAAATTTACAGGGATGAAATGAAAAAACTAATTTTATGTAGGATTTGTTCATAAATTACAACGCAAAGTAAAAAATAAAGAGCATGAACATGCTTCTGTAAACACACAAATAAGGGTATGACAACACATTTTTATAAACAATGATACTGTGGCATAGACAACGAACTAGTACTGCCATTGCAGAATCATATGTATGTTTTAATGTTGCAGTGTAAAAAACAGTATCTGTTAAGTCATTTTGATTGTTCCAATTTCTCTTCTGTGTGCCACACTCAGTGTATGTTTACTTTCATGGTCCCTGTCACATCTAAACAAGTGTTTAATTCCCAAACTTCAAACAATAACAACTTATGACAAATATCAACAAACACAATTTCAAGAATGGCAGACAGCTACAGTTTTCAATATATGAAATACACAGCCAACTGGTTGCACAAGTTTGCTGTAAAAACAGTGACAAGTTTTCAGTACCATAAAGAGTATCTTCTCAAGAAAGAAAGTCACATAAATTACTTGATGCTAAAATTGTAAACATACATAATGAGCTCAGGAGCTCAAGTCAAAGTATTCAATATAGAATAAAGTCCTCCCTGCCAACAGTAATACTGTTGAACAGGTATGGGTTGTTATAAAGGCAGGCATTAGACATGTTTAAATGAGACCCCATCACAGCCTATTAAATCTAACAATTTGGTTTAGCAACTGCTGGCCTTAACATACCACTTTAGTCCAATGACTGTTGTTAACTCGCTGCTCCTGTGAGTCAACCCTAAGAAAGAAACCATTACCAAGGGTCCAGGACTTTTGGTGGGACTAGTAGTGGTTTCACCGAAGGAATCAGTTAAAGTGAGTGAACAAATGGATGAACTGTTTCCAAGCAGGACTTTATTCCATATTTTCTACTTTTTGATTTGAGCTCTTTAGCTCATCACTTGTGTTTACAATTTTAACGTTAGGTTATTTACGCGTCTTTCCTTCGAATAAAGATACCCTTGCAATGCAATCAGTTGACTGTATATTTCACATACTGAAAAATCCTTCATTGTTGTCCACAAGCCTCTATAAGTTACTACACACTGAATTGCAAATACAAGTCCAAGCCAATTTATTTTACCTTCGTATACCTATGAGGTTTTTAACGCTCTTTACTTTTTTCCCCTCGTACTGAAAAATTAGTTATTTATGGCAGTCTGCAGGATTGTCCGAATGTTTCAAACTATTTTATTGTCTCGGATGATCACCAAATGAAATGCTACTGTAATGGTAATTTTAAGCTGCAGGTGAACCATTCAGTGGTGTTAATGATGTATCAAATCACTCGTCTTCCCTTACAGCGTAATTTATATAACATAATGAGATCTACATTCGACAGTTCAGTAGTGTCAGCAGCCGATTAAAGCACTACATTGTGAGAATTCAACAGCGAAGAGCTCCTGATCCTTGCAAGGTACCTTGGAATACAAATATGTTATGGGCAGAAATATATTTAGCGAACTGGAAAATGTACACAAAGGGGAAATTATCAAAATATTCTACCTCTGCTCTTGTTTGTATTTCTTGTACATTCGTCAGTTTATTATGGGAAAGTGGACGTATTATATACGTATCACTGCGTTCTCCATGCAATTGACCGCTGGGTTGTCATAACAATACTTTGCTTATTAGAAGTGATAGTTCCTAAACTATTAAACTTTTTTAAAGAAAATTAAGGTCACGAACCTAATCAAATCTTACTGACTAGTTCTTGATAACACGGCATTAAATAAACAAGATTGTGGTTTAACGTTTGGTCGACGTCGTGGTCATTAGCGACGGAGCATAAGTTCAGATCGAGGAAGGAAATCGGCCGTGTTCTTTTTCCAAGGAAAAATAGTTATTATTAAACGTCCACCGCAGTCATTACAGATGGGACAAACTCGTATTGGACAAGGGTGAGAATATAATCGGTCATGACCTCTGCAGCAGTGAATTCTGCAATCGACTACAGTGAATTACGGAAAGCACGTAAAGCCTAAATCACGATGACCGCGTGTTACGAATTGCCACTGCGTCCCAAAAGTAGAGTTTCAACAAAATATTAACTTGATACACCAGATATCTATTGGCAACGAGTCACATCAGCGTAACATAAGAAACGCACTCTCTTCTTACCCTGAAGTGCATACGATGCAAAAGAAAACCGATGTGACTTTATACAGTGCATTGTTCTGAAATAATAATGAAACTTCAATGTACGTCTAAAACCATGTCACCGCCCCTAACTCAACAGAACGTTCGGTAAAATGTGAGCCTTTCAGCAACAAATAATCGAATCTTTTACTCTTTTCCTTCCAAATTACAAGAACACTATTTTATACGATTAATGGTGCTGTTGGAAGCCACTGTGAACAACTTCCGTATTCAGGTTTCCTTAACCATATTATTCTCTGTACCACGTAGTAATAAATGTCTAAACAAATGTACAAGCTGACTGCAGACAAATATCTGAAAAACACACTGTAGTTCAATGTTATGATCGCAGCACTACTCACCTTGAAGTATCCACCCTGATAAAGAGTCTCTGGGGGTCCAAATATCGCAACTTCCCATTCGAACATATTTTCTTCTCTAACAAGTTTCACCCTGAAGCCTTCGACTGGTTCTTCCTGTAAGCTCTTGTATTCAAGCGCAAGGGCTCTAACTGCACTGCTTGTGGGTTGCTGCGCCATTTTAAATTTGTATAACACAGTCCAATTTTGTCACGAATTATGTTCACCACAAAATTTTAAAGGGGGGATATTTCGCCAGTCCCCAAAACTCCAGTTTCTACACTGCGACTGAGCAGATCCCCACAGCAATGGCTGCCAGCTTTTGTTCTCTCGTGCTTTCTGTTACGTAGTCACAGAAACTTTCTCAAACTCTCCTCAGTACTTGGAGCTCGTCTTGCGCCAATTACTTTTCGGCGCGACGCGTCAGCACACGAACGCGTCACGTAAAATAACTCCGAAAAGATAACTTTGTCGCACACGAACAATAGCAGCTGAGCAAGAGCTCAGAGAAAATCCCTAACCTGCCAACGCCAGCCACAACGGCTACTGCGGCACTGCTAAGCGATAGTGCTGCCGCCTGACAGAAATACCGCTTCAGTCAAGATCACAACGCGCATTGATACACAAGCGGCATTCTGCGAACAGCTGTAGCTCTAAACAAAGCGCGACAGTTGTCATTGCGTTCGAGTTGATTGTGATAACGTCACAAGCAGCGGAATCACTGCTTTTTTCCATTACTATAGATGAAAATCACACATTTTCCATTCATCGCCCAGTTTTAATAAGGGAATTGCTAACGGCGCGGCAGATTACCTTTCGTGCTCGCAGGAAAACAACGTGCGAAGGCCGCTGTACTAAAAGGAGCGTAAAAGCCATGATACGCAAGGATACGTTTCGGAAGACGATATAAATTATAGAATACGAAACTAACAGCGAACTAGTCGCTTGTTCTCCATCATTTTGCAAGTGAGCAAATGCTCTGAAACAAGTTTGTTGGGTGTTAAGCCAAACAAAATTCTAATGACAATTGGTTCCTCTAAAATATTATTAGCTGCTCTTAAAGCTTTTTTTAAAATTAATATCGTTACAGTGTCAATAAGTGTAACTGGTGTAGTAGTTCAGCCACATTATTTAAACAAATTGAGTATGTAATAACCTATGCTTTTCACTAATTTCTTCTGTATTTCTCAAAAATTTACCGATTTAAATCCGACATTTTTACGACCCACGGTATGTGCAAGAAGTGTGTCCCGCGTATCTTCAAGATACACATTTATTGCTCAATCGGGGCAGTATCTAATATCGTATCATCTCCAGCCTTATCCAAGCCGTATTAAGTAAATGAAATATTTTATTTTATTTTTCTTTATTCATCCCCCAGGAGCATCTCACAATGATATAAAATTTGTCAAAGCCAATAAATAGGCCAAAATATAACATGCAGCATACACAACGTTCTTTAAGAGGATTGAACAGGTAGCCTATGGGGATAGGAAAGGTGTTTGGCAGTGGCCTAGAGTAAGGAACCATCCCATCATTTGCCTTAGCGGTTCAGGAAAACCCGGATCAGGATGGCCGGACAGAGCAGCTCCATCCTCCAGGATATGAGGTCAGTGTCCTACCAGCTAGACTGCCTCATTCGGTAATTCTCTACTGAGATATGGGACACTGGTCCAGAGACGGCCGAGTCGAAAATTACAAGTGAAACTAGTTTTGATAGCTCTCCAGTGGCATATATATATTTTTTTTAAGATTATCGCGAAAATCTCAGTCGCGAGCGGTAGCTCTGTAACTGATATGACCATACCCAACAGAGTTTTATAAGTCACCAAGACAATTACAGTTCTCCTCCCTTCTGTTATCTGTCTGTCTCCTTCTCCCCTCTTCTTATTCTCAGCACGCTTCTTCCCTATTTTTATGGTTTTCGTATGGCCCATACCTCACTACCAAAGACTTTATTGGCAGTTTACTCTCGTCACAAACTTTCGGTTATGGGTGCACTAGAAATTTTCTTAAGTATGCAACGCTTAGCTTCCTACAAGTTTCTGTTTTCGTTTTTCATATCTAACATTGTCAACCCTCTTGTTTTTATTTGGCACAAGCATAAAAATCAGTCATCTATTTCAATAACGCTTCTACAAATTTCGAAGACGTTTGCCAACCACTACAGTAGGATGTAGAAGGAACACAAATAACGGACCGTATCTGAATCATTTTTGGTCATGAATGGGCTGTTTTAATTCCTCTGATTGCTGAAGAACAATAAGAGCAACGAATGGAAAATACCCATTGATCATGTGAGACTGAAAATTAACCATAGTAACGCTCTGATGGCATATAACATATATGCTGAAAGGAAGACAGTAAGGGTTGTCAATAGCTATATTTAGTGTCACCCAGAAGGAAATGAATTTTTGGGTTTAACGTTCGTCGACTGAATGGTCATTAGAGATCAGGGAAGGAAACCGACCGTGACCTACTCAAACGAACCAACTCGGCATTTAGCGTAAACGATTTAGAGAAATCACGGAAAAAACCTAAATCTAGATGGCAGGACCCGTATACACTCCTGGAAATGGAAAAAAGAACACATTGACACCGGTGTGTCAGACCCACCATACTTGCTCCGGACACTGCGAGAGGGCTGTACAAGCAATGATCACACGCACGGCACAGCGGACACACCAGGAACCGCGGTGTTGGCCGTCGAATGGCGCTAGCTGCGCAGCATTTGTGCACCGCCGCCGTCAGTGTCAGCCAGTTTGCCGTGGCATACGGAGCTCCATCGCAGTCTTTAACACTGGTAGCATGCCGCGACAGCGTGGACGTGAACCGTATGTGCAGATGACGGACTTTGAGCGAGGGCGTATAGTGGGCATGCGGGAGGCCGGGTGGACGTACCGCCGAATTGCTCAACACGTGGGGCGTGAGGTCTCCACAGTACATCGATGTTGTCGCCAGTGGTCGGCGGAAGGTGCACGTGCCCGTCGACCTGGGACCGGACCGCAGCGACGCACGGGTGCACGCCAAGACCGTAGGATCCTACGCAGTGCCGTAGGGGACCGCACCGCCACTTCCCAGCAAATTAGGGACACTGTTGCTCCTGGGGTATCGGCGAGGACCATTCGCAACCGTCTCCATGAAGCTGGGCTACGGTCCCGCACACCGTTAGGCCGTCTTCCGCTCACGCCTCAACATCGTGCAGCCCGCCTCCAGTGGTGTCGCGACAGGCGTGAATGGAGGGACGAATGGAGACGTGTCGTCTTCAGCGATGAGAGTCGCTTCTGCCTTGGTGCCAATGATGGTCGTATGCGTGTTTGGCGCCGTGCAGGTGAGCGCCACAATCAGGACTGCATACGACCGAGGCACACAGGGCCAACACCCGGCATCATGGTGTGGGGAGCGATCTCCTACACTGGCCGTACACCACTGGTGATCGTCGAGGGGACACTGAATAGTGCAAGGTACATCCAAACCGTCATCGAACCCATCGTTCTACCATTCCTAGACCGGCAAGGGAACTTGCTGTTCCAACAGCACAATGCACGTCCGCATGTATCCCGTGCCACCCAACGTGCTCTAGAAGGTGTAAGTCAACTACCCTGGCCAGCAAGATCTCCGGATCTGTCCCCCATTGAGCATGTTTGGGACTGGATGAAGCGTCGTCTCACGCGGTCTGCACGTCCAGCACGAACGCTGGTCCAACTGAGGCGCCAGGTGGAAATGGCATGGCAAGCCGTTCCACAGGACTACATCCAGCATCTCTACGATCGTCTCCATGGGAGAATAGCAGCCTGCATTGCTGCGAAAGGTGGATATACACTGTACTAGTGCCGACATTGTGCATGCTCTGTTGCCTGTGTCTATGTGCCTGTGGTTCTGTCAGTGTGATCATGTGATGTATCTGACCCCAGGAATGTGTCAATAAAGTTTCCCCTTCCTGGGACAATGAATTCACGGTGTTCTTATTTCAATTTCCAGGAGTGTATTAACCGCCGTCTTACCTCTGACAATGGAACACAAGTACTGGTACTGTTCTTGCTAAGATTGTAGGGGAGGCATGTTTCTGAGCTGGTAGTATGGACCAAACCAAGAAAAAATGTCAAGTAAACATGCTACTTTTACATTCTCATTCTTACTGTTGCCAGTCCCCCTGAAGCTATACGCAACTATACGCCTAGTATCACAGTTACTCCCGCCAGTCTATGCTCGTGTTTCCTGAGTTTTATATCTGGTGACGATTCATTTGGCTACCTTAAGAGAGTCATAGTTGTCCTGCCAGTTGCTACCCCTTTATGGCCGCCTTTACATTCTCATTCTTACGGTTGCCAATCCGCCAGAAGCGATACGCATCTATATGCCTAGAGTCTTAGTTACTTCCTCCAGTTGCTCCTCGCGTTTGCTGAAATTTTTGGTCGTGTGAAGAGGCATTTGGCTATAAAGCTGTCTTTATTCACAGAAAATACATGTGAATAACACAAGTAAACATACAGTCTTAAGAGCTAGTGCGCCATACTCCCCGAGAGGAGCTCACAGGGGCGCCGGTTACCGCTGTTGGTGCAACCGCTAAGACATTACATTATTCACAAGTACAAACAATTAAATTACAAGTTAAGAATAAAGGACGGTATTGCTCCCGATATTGAAGCCCCAGGAGTCAGGGCAAACTAACCTAAAAAACACCGACTCACTAGCCCACGCCCTCCCTGTACTTCGGCTTTGTCGACGTCATGTTTTCAAACAGGCCGAAGATCCATGTTGTTCCTCCGAGCACCCGCGTGCTTATGGTGCTTAACTCCCGCCTGCGGGAGCCCAGTTGTAGGAGCTGGCGGGCAGATGTAGGTGCCCAAGTCCCCCTCCAGTTCAGGGTCACTGTCTCGAACTGTAAGCTGCTGGCTGCGGGTCGGAGAGCGCCGACAGCACGCCGCACCGACGGGACATCATACTTCGCCGCCTTCTGCCGGTGACACCAGTCGGTGTCGAGGTGGTCGCCGACGATTGGCGCATCGATGCCATGCGCCACGCCGTCCTTCGACGCTACGATGTCGGGCTTGCGGACTCCCTCTGGCGTTCGGAGGTGTGGCTCGACAGACACGTCGAACCCTCGTTGAGCCAGCCCGCGCGCGACGTATTTCACTACCGCGTCGTGACGCCGCACCCGGGCTCGGCTGGTGAGCCCGCAGCCCTGGACGACGTGGTTCGCGGTCTCGACGGCGTTGCACCTCGCGCGATACATCTTCTCCCTGTCTCGGCCACGACTCCTGCGCGCTTTAGTTGGTAATGCGCTGATCCGCGTGCGGATGCACGGCACATAGTCACGGCCCGACAGGAAGCGACTGGTGTCCTCGACCCAGCTGTGTTGGCTAGATGTCCTGGCTGACGACGAAAGAGCTGCCCCGTCGAAGGTAATATGCAGGCGCGCCGCCCACATCTCACCAACTTTAGCAGCCGATTGCAGCAGATGGTCCTCCCACGTAAGGTGTCGTTCTAGCGCCGCCACTTCGCGTCGTGCCTCCCCCAGGTCTGCGACGGTGGTGGAGGGCTCGAGCTGCAACAGAGTGAGGAGGCTGCCCCGCCTCAGGGTTGGCCCCATCCAGCGGGCAGATGGAATCCCAAGGCCCCATGGGCTATTGAAGCGTGAAAGTAGCCCAAGGGGGTATCTGCTGAGAGGCGGAACCATCTCCTCACCACAGCCCGAACGCAGTTGTCCATGGCCTTGAGCGCACCGATGCGGGTGCGGCTCAGGGCTAGGCCATGGTACAGGCCCGGGAGAAGAAACTCACGAAGTGCATACAGCCGCTGCTGCGGCTTCAGCGGCGCCCGCGTGATGATGGACAGCTGCCCTTCTATGTGGTGCCTCGGATGGAAGAGGCACCGCCCAGAGGAGGAGAACTGCAGTCCGAGATAGCGGAAGGTCTCACCCACTCCCAACGCCGGCATGGTGGTGTCGCCGGCAGTGAAGGTGACGCAGGCATCCACCTTCACTTTCTTCTCGCGGCCGGACGCCACGAGTGCGAGGGTGAGACACTTCCGCGGGTTGACCCGCAGCCCCAGTTGGTCGAGGACTGCCACTGCTGCGTTGATGAGGCACTGCAGGCCCCCCTTCGTGGAAGCGAAGAGCAGGATGTCGTCCGCGAAGGCCGCCGCGTTGATCTGGCGGCCCAACACCTTAACATCTATGTGTGAGGGCAGCTGGTTTAAAACACAGTCGACAGCGAAGTTAAAAAGGAGAGGAGACAAAGGATCTCCTTGCCGGACACGTCTCGCTGGCCGCACGGCCGGGGACTGGTCGCCGCCCCCCGCAATTACCGTCGTGCTGTGCGCATAGCAGCCCTCGATGTAGTCAGTGAATTCGTCCGGAAGACCATGGGCTTTAAGCACAGGGTGGAGGGCCGCATGGTCCAACGAATCGGACGTCTTAGACACATCGAGAGACGCCATGAACACAGAACGACAGCGGCGGACGGCGCCGACGTGCACCCAGTCGAGGAGGAAAGTGTTCTCCAGCATCCCATCCCTTGGGATGAAAGCCCGCTGACGTTCGTCCACAGCACACATCCGCATAAGGCGAGTCGCCAGAACCTTATGAAAGGTTCTGGCTAACACCGAGCAGACGGTGATGGGCCGAAAGTCAGCGGGGGATGCTGGGGCGGCTGTCTTAGGAAGCAGGGAGGTCCTGGATCGGAGGAGGGATGAGGGAAGCTTGCGGGTAAGCAGGAAAAGGTTTAACAATTTGGTGGTGACCTCCGCCGGAAGGCGGCGCAGCTGCACCGGCGAGAGCCCGTCAGGGCCGGCAACGGAACCTCTGGGTGGCAAGGCAGCCGCAACCTCTTCTGCAGTGATCGGCCCCCACAGGCGCTCGAAGTCAACAGACTCCGAGCGCGGGAGAAGCCGGTCAAGAATGGAGCCTGCGGTGGAGGGTGGCTCCGTCGTGAAGAGGCTGCGCCAGAAGTCCACCAGCCCAGGGATGTTCGGCGGCGGCTGGAGCAGGGTGCCGTTCAGGAGGCCACGCACGCATCGTGCGCGGTTCTTCCTGAAGGCATCCTGGCACCTGGCGTACTCCCACGGGCGGCGCCTCCGCTTGGAGAGCGGAGGGCCACCATCTGGCCGCTGCTTGGATGGCGGGCGCGGCGTCTTCTTCTTCCTTAATCCTGCTTCCTCAGAGCCGTCAGCACGGAGGGCCTCAAGCAGCCCGGCCGCGACCACCGCCGACGGCGTACGCGGTCCCAAACATACAAGGTCGTCCAGGGCCGAGAAGCGCGCGGCTGACTGCGGCAGACCGCCGAGGTGCCTCCATATAGCTTCGTCGATTGCAGATGTTGGTGGCGGGCGCTCCAGCTCCGGCGGAGAGGGTGGCTCCTCCGGCAGCGACTCCGAGGCGGGTGGATGGTGCAGTCCATGCTGCGCCTGTTGTTCCCGCGTCAGCTCCTCCACATATTCCCGCACCATAGCCCTGTGTGCCGCCGTCCTCCTCCTGCACTTGATGGCGTCCAGGGTACGGTGCGGAAACAGGGGTAGAAGCTCCTGGTTTGCAAATAGGAACTTGGAGTCGCTGGCACAGAGAAGCCTAGCCTCCGCCAGGGCGAGCTCCCGCATCTCCTCTTCCGCCCACCGAGCTCGCTTCCTGTCTGTGGTGATCTCCGCATTCGCCGCTTCCGGATAGGCGCGGCGGCGGTGTTGACCGAGCCCGATCTTGCTGCGGAAAGCACGGCTGCAGGTGCTGCAGTGGAACCATGGCTCCCCGGCTTCTTCTACTTCAGGAATGGTTGGTGGGCTAGCAGTCGAGACTGTTGGGCCGGGACCTTCAGCGCAAGGCCCGGTACCCGTATTCTCTTGTTTCGTTGTCCCAACTTTAAGGGTTATGCGATGGGGGGCTGGTAACCCCCCCAAAGCCACAAGTGCGGACTTCCACTCTGCTTACCAGCCCTATCTAGGACTGGCGTATCGGCGGGCCCACGGGAAGGGGGGAAGCCGCAGACAAGGAGAGGCTAAGAGGGCTAGGCCCATGTATTGCGCTTCACTTGCCCAGTAGCTACGACCCTTAGGAGAGTCATAGTTACTCCCGCCAGAGTCATAGTAACTCCTGCCAGTCGCTCCCTTTTTTTTGCTACCTTTACATTCTCATTCTTACTGTTGCCAGTTCGCCATAAGCGATATGCAACTGTGTGCCTACAGTCTTAGTTACTTCCTCCTCACGTTTGCTGAAATTTTTGGTCGAGTGACGCAACTATATGTCTAGTGTCTAAGTTACTCCCTCCAGTTGCTCCTCGCATTAGCTGAAATTTTTGGTCGGATAACGAGGCATTTGGCTACCTTACGAGAGTAATAGCTACTACTGGCATTTGCTGCCCCTTTTTGGCCACCTTTACATTCTCATTCTTACTGTTGCCAGTCCGCCAGAAGCGATATGCAACTATATGCCTAGAGTGTTAGTTGCTGTCCGTAGCTCGTGGTCGTGTGGTAGCGTTCTTGCTTCCCACGCCCGGGTTCCCGGGTTCGATTCCCGGCGGGGTCAGGGATTTTCTCTGCTTCGTGATGACTGGGTGTTGTGTGCTGTCTTTAGGTTAGTTAGGTTTAAGTAGCCCTAAGTTCTAGGGGACTGATGACCATAGATGTTAAGTCCTATAGTGCTCAGAGCCATTTGAACCATTTTTTGTTAGTTACTCCCTCCAATTCCTCCTCGCGTTTGCTTAAATTTTTGGTCGGGTGACGAGTCATAGTTACTCCTGCCAGTCGCTCCATTATATATATATATATATATATATATATATATATATATATATATATATATATATATATATATATATATATATTGACCTTTACATTCTCATTCTTTCTGTTGCCAGCTCGCCATAAGCGATACGTAACTTTATGGCTACAGTCTTAGTTAGTCCCTCCAGTTGCTCCTCGCGTTGCTGAAATTTTTGGTCGGGTGACGAGGAATTTGGCTACCTTATGTGAGTCATAGTTACTCCTGTCAGTTGCTCCCCCTTTTTTGCTACTTTTACTCTAAAGTGTATCACTTAAGACTATTAAAATTTTTGCCAGTCGCGTAAGAGTGGCTGTAGTAGCGACGATCTGAGGGTGCAAAGCAGGTTTGCTTTAAATAAACTGTCGTGACTGTTAGTTATCTTTGAGATTGAACGTGGTGAGTTGATGTTAGTCATTGGGAGACAAGAATGCCTTTGAGGCGATAAAACTGCCGTTATCAACACCTCACTGAGTCTGAACGAGGTCATGAAACAGGGTTACGACAAGCTGGATGTTCCTTCTGCAATGTTGCAAAAAGACTTGGCAGGAATGTAGCCACTGTTCACGATTGCTGTCAGTGGTGCTCACGAGAACGTACGCTCACAAGAAGACCGGGCTCCGGACGCCCACGTGGCACTACTGGGATGGAAGGCGGCCGTATTCGGCGTATGGCTCTGGTGCATCGTACTGCGTCTGTAGCAACGGTCTGGAGCAGCAGTTGGCATCACAGTGACACAACGAATTGCTAGAAATCGGTTACTACACTACTGGCCATTAAAATTGCTACACCACGAAGATGACGTGCTACAAACGCGAAATTTAACCGACAGGAAGAAGATCCTGTGATATGCAAATGATTAGCTTTTCAGAGCACTCACACAAAGTCGGCGCCGATGGCGACACCTACAACGTGCTGGCATGAGGAAAGTTTCCAACCAATTTCTCATACACAAACAGCAGTTGACCGGTGTTGCCTGGTGAAACGTTGTTGTGATGCCTCGTGTAAGGAGACGAAATGCGTACCATCACGTTTCCGACTTTGATAAAGGTCGGATTGTAGCGTATCGCGATTGCGGTTTATCGTATCGCGACATTGCTGCTCGCGTTGGTCGAGATCCAATAACTGTTAGCAGAATATGGAATCGGTGGTTTCAGGAGGGTAATACGGAACCTCGTACTGGATCCCAACGGCCTCGTATCACTAGCAGTCGAGATGACAGGCATCTTATCCGCATGGCTGTAGCGGATCGTGCAGCCACGTCTCGATCCCTGAGTCAACAGATGGGGACGTTTTCAAGACAACAACCATCTGCACTTACAGTTCGACGACGTTTGCAGCAGCATGGACTATCAGCTCGAGGACCGTGGCTGCGATTACCCTTGACGCTGCATCACAGACAGGAGCGCCTGCGATGTTGTACTCAACAGCGAACCTTGGTGCACGAATGGCAAAACGTCATTTTTTCGGATGAGTCCATGTTCTGTTTACAGCATCACGATGGTCGCATCCGTGTTTGGCGACATCGCGGTGAACGCACATTGGAAGCGTGTATCCGTCATCGCCATACTGGCGTATCGCCTGGGGTGATGGAATGGGGTGCTATTGGTTACACGTCTCGGTCACCTCTTGTTCGTATTGACGGCACTTTGAACTGTGGACGTTACATTTCAGATGTGTTACGACCCGTGGCTCTGCCCTTCATTCGATTCCTGCGAAACCCTACATTTCAGCAGGTTAATGCGCGACCACATGTTGCAGGTCCTGTACAGGCCTTTCTGGATACAGAAAATGTTCGACTGCTGCCCTGGCCAGTACATTCTCCAGATCTCTCACCAACTGAAAACGTCTGGTCAATGGTGACGGAGCAGCTGGCTCGTCACAATACGCCAGTCACTACTCTTGATGAACTGTGGTTTAGTGTTGAAGCTGCATGGGCAGCTGTAACTGTACACGCCATCCAAGCTCTGTTTGACTCAATGCCCAGGCGTATCAAGGTCGCTATTACGGCCAGAGGTGGTTGTTCTGGGTACTGATTTCTCAGGATCTATGCACTCAAATTGCGTGAAATAATCACATGTCAGTTCTAGTGTAATATATTTGTCCAATGAATACGCGTTTATCATCTGCATTTCTTCTTGGTGTAGCAATTTTAATGGCCAATAGTGTACAAGGATAGCTCCGATCCAAGCGCCCCAAAGCGTGCGTTCCACCAACCACAAACCACAGGCACGTGCGACCTCAGTGGTGTCAAGTGAGAGATCGTTGGAGAGCTGGGTCTGTTGTATTTTCTGATGAAAGCTGGTTCTCACTCCGTGGCAGTGATGGCTGTTTGTTGATTAGAAGGAGGCCAGTTGAGAGCCTGCGACCAAGCTCTCCGCGTGTGAGAACACTGGACCTACACCTGGAGTTATGGTCTGGAGTACGATTTCGTATGACAGCAGAAGCCGTCTTATGGTTATCCCACGCACACTGACCGTCAATTTATACGTCAGTATGGTGATTCGACCTATTGTACTGCTATTCATGAACAACAACATTCCAGTGGGTGTTTTCCAACAGAATAACGGTCGCCCACATACCGCTGTTGTAACACAACTTGCTCTAAAGTGCGTCGATATCTTACCTTGACCTGCTCCATCACCAGATCTGTATCCAGTCCAGCATATATAGATCACCAGATCTGCATCCAGTCTGTTTATGGGACGTCATCGGACAACTCCAGTGTCATCACAAACAGCATTAACCGACCAAGTGCGACTGGCATGGAACTCCATCCCACAAATTGACATCCGGCACATGTACAACACAATGCATGCACGTTTGCATACTTTCATTCAAAATTCTGGCGGTTACACCGGTTTTAATGTACCAGCATTTCACATTTGCAGTGGCTTGTGGCTCTAAGCACTATGGGACTAAACGTCTGAGGTCATCAGTCCCCTAGACTTTGAACTACTTAAACTTAACTGACCTAAGGAAATCACACACATCCATGCCCAAGGCAGGATTCGAAGCTGTTACCGTAGCAGCAGCACGGTTCCAGACTGAAGTGCCTAGAACCGCTCGGCCCGCGGAGTGGTTTATCTCGCGCTTTATCTGCAATGTTAATCACCTGGCCGGCCGGCGTGGCCGTGCGGTTCTAGGCGCTTCAGTCTGGAACCGCGTGACCGCTATGGTCGCAGGTTCGAATCCTGCCTCGGGCATGGATTTATGTGATGTCCTTAGTTTAGTTATGTTTAAGTAGTTCTAAGTTCTAGGGGACTGATGACCACAGATGTGAAGTCCCATAGTGCTCAGAGCCATTTGAACCCTTTTCTTTGTTAATCACCTAAATATATTACCTAGACAAGTATATTCCCGAAATTCCGTTACTCTATATTAATTATTTTTTGGTGTCGCGATTTTTTTCCGTCAGTGTGTGAGCACTTGTTCATCTCCGCTACTGTGAAACATATCTCTACAACTGAACAATAGCTCTTAGCTCTTAAGACATGTATTTTAGAGCTGATATTTATGGACATTTTTACTTGTTGTTGTCCATACTACCAACTCTGAAAGTTGTCTATAATACAGTCTTAGCAGCCGGCCGGGGTGGCCGCGTGGTTCTAGGCGCTACAGTCTGGAACCGCGCGACCGCTGTGGTCGCAGGTTCGAATCCTGCCTCGGGCATGGATGTGTGTGATGTCCTTAGGTTAGTTAGGTTTAAATAGTTCTAAGTTCTAGGGGACTGATGACCTCAGAAGTTAAGTCCCAAAATGCTCAGAGCCAGTCCTAGCAACAACAGTACCGGTTGAAATATTCCACTGTCGGAAGTATCAGAACGACTTTCGCTTATAATTTTCGACTCGCTCGTTTCCCGACCAGGGTGCCTTACCTCAGACAGATACATTTACTCTTCTCCATCTTCCCTCAAAGTTCGTAGCATCATCAAGGAACCACCGCATAGAACTGGACATGGTCCTATCGGAAGTGATATGCCCTTGTCTCCTTACTACCTTTGAACTGAGTGTGTCGTGGTCTTCAGTCCGAGGACTGGTTTGATGCAGTTCTCCACGCTAGTTTATCTTTTGTGTAAGCCCCATCATCTCTGAGTATCTACTGCATCCATTTGAACCTGCCTGCTGTGGTCAAGTCGTGGCTTACTGAACAGTCCGTTATAGAGAAGCCACCAGTTTAACGTAGATTCCGAACCCTGTTGCGGACTGGAATTTTTAACGCTGAGATATCGTTACCAGAGGTGAAAGAACTCTAATTATAATGGATTTAAAGGAGTAGAGTCTTCTGCCATTTAAAAAGAAAGGGTGCTCTGCCTAAAAGGATGTAGAATTGCGAGATTAGCAGAAAGCAGATACAAGGATTGATGTCCAATACCGATAAAAAGATTTATAAGCCCTAGATGATTTTAGATCTATTTCTTTTATCGCGAACAAATTTCATGTTTTCATTTGAACAAACTCGCTGGAGACAAGAGCTGAAGATATCTAGGACTTACGACGAAACTGCGAACCACAGTTCGTTTTTGAAAGATATTACAATTGTGTGCAAAACTTACGGATGAAAATAACTTTCGTGTGTTGTGTCGCTGCCAAGTCACTTAGTTCGATGAAACTTAGACTATACAAAGGAAGAACTGCTATGGTATAGAACAGAAGGTAGCTGAAAGAAACACGCCCTGAGACGAACAGGAACGTCATTTTTATTCAAAGGCAACAATTACAATGAAGTCACCACGATTAATGATGGTCACCCTGGACTCTACAAATGCTTCTTAATAGGATTTGTGATCACCACGGACGCCCCTGCCAAATTCGCTCATGCTGGCCACAAGATTTGTATGGAATTGCGATTAGGAACTCCAGTCCACAAATATAGACCGATTAAAACTACTTGACAGTCGACATTTCACGCGTAAGAGCTGGTTTCCTCCAGTAAGAGCGCCCAACGTCACGCCTGAACCGTTTGCCTTTGCCAAACTGCCACGAAGTTCGTCAGTTCACTTCCAATCCCGTGTGTGTCATTCTTTCTTGATGTGTTTGGCTCTTGAATCATGGGTCTAGCAGTTTTATTCCGTATTTCGTCACACGTGTTGTTGTTGTTGTGGTCTTCAGTCCTGAGACTGGTTTGATGCAGCTCTCCATGCTACTCTATCCTGTGCAAGCTTCTTCATCTCCCAGTACTTACTGCAACATAGGTCCTTCTGAATCTGCTTAGTGTATTCATCTCTTGGTCTCCCTCTACGATTTTTACCCTCCACGCTGCCTTCCAATGCTAAATTTGTGATCCCTTGATGCCTCAGAACATGTCCTACCAACCGGTCCCTTCTTCTTGTCAAGTTGTGCCACAAACTCCTCTTCTCCCCAGTTCTATTCAATACCTCCTCATTAGTTATGTGATCTACCCATCTAATCTTCAGCATTCTTCTGTAGCACTACGTGTCGAAAGCTTCTATTCTCTTCTTGTCCAAACTATTTATCGTCCATGTTTCATTTCCATACATGGCTACACTCTATACAAATACTTTCAGAAACGACTTCCTGACACTTAAATCTATACCCGATGTTAACAAATTTCTCTTCTTCAGATACGCTTTCCTTGCCATTGCCAGTCTACATTTTATATCCTCTCTACTTCGACCATCATCAGTTATTTTGCTCCCTAAATAGCAAAACTCCTTTACTACTTTAAGTGTCTCATTTCCTAATTTAATTTCCTCGGCATCACCCGACTTAATTCGACTACATTCCATTATCCTCGTTTTGCTTTTGTTGATGGTAACCATATCAAAAACAAAACACACACATACACGCAAAAATTCTGATGAAATACACACGTTTCATATGCAGCACTAACCAAACACTACTGGATACCGCCGCGCAAGACACGATTCAGCGTCTCATACAGAGTTATCATAATCACAGATATCGGCTTACACCAGATAAGCTTCGCACGACATTGCTTGAAGCCGGATTTTTGAAGGCTGCAATTCATCGTTGCAAATGAGTCACCACAGTCACAAATATGACGATTAAACACAGTCTTGCAGGGTAGCGCAACGGTTGGCGTGTATACCTGATGTGTAGAAGGTTGTAGGGTCGCCAAATATAGTGAAATTTTTTTATCTCTATATTTAATCAAATGAGTTTATTGTCTTTATTCAATTAATGGGTTTAAACGTATTTTTTTCTGCTTCTTTGCCAAGTCATTTTCATAACCATATTGACTTTTTTATTTGCTCTTATTTTTCTATCTAGCGTTCTTTTTTTCTTTTGGAAACTGCCTGTGTCGTTTATAATTTGCAACAGAGTGCCAACGAAGACTGCTCATCAGTTGGCAACGCGGCAACTCGTGTAGCCAATGTGGGAATACTTTCAGGAAACCAATGATAGCGAGAAATTAATGTTTGCTTTTAGAGCTGAAACTGAGTTTTTTCTGTATCGATTTTGCTCGTAGACGTAAGCTTTAATCGCTGTGAACAAAGCCATTGCGATTTTAGTTCTGCTGTAGATTGCAGATCGCCGTTTTGTCGGATACATTGCACATCACGAGGTTGTGGTTAGGTTAGGACATGATTTTAAATTCAGGGCTACGAAACGAGCCGCCTGCCACACTTCAGTCATTTGCCACTTAAAATCAGCTTTTGACGGAGCATCTCCCATTTCCGACATTCCTCGTGGCGGCCGCTTCCGACACTGCTCCGCGATACATATCAACAGCATCTGTGAAGTTACGCTTCGTGTTCGTGTGTCACCTATAACCGAGTTGTAGCCGGCAGCCAATGCGGCAACACTGTATCGGTTAGCGGCAGACAACTATCGAGTAGTCTGAACTAACTACGGCGCGGTTGACAACTCTTGGGAGGCCGTTATTGAAGTGGACGTGTTGCAATACATCTCCTCATCGCATCCCCTATGTTCGTTGGGATTTAAGTAGGGGAACGACAGACCAATCAATTCGCCCAATATCCTTTCCTTCCAAGAGCTCCATACCTGTGCTGCTGGATGTGCAGTCGAGTTTTCTTGCCCAAAAAATGAAGTCAGGACCGAGTGCACTCGCGATAAAAATGCACACGGGGAAGGAGTATAGTTCACAGTAACATTGACCATTAGACCAATTAGTGTGCCATGTTCAGAGATATGGAGGTCAGTATGCCCATGCAACATTACACCTCTCCACATTGTAACACTTGCCCCACCAAACTGATCATGTCCGACAATGCTGGATGTATTGTGTGAAGAGACATAGTGCTGCAAGGACATACTGACTTCAGAATCTTTGAATATTGTACACTGACAGGACAATGTTTTTGTGACACTGTACACTTTTCCCATGTTTCAGGGCTGCATTTGGCCCTGACTTCATTTTTATGCATGGCAATGAAAGACCAAATCGAACAGCCCACATGGAGAAGCTCTTGGATCGAGAAGGTATTTGGTCAATGGACTGGCCTGCCAATTACACGACTTATCGATCACATGTGATATGCGTTGGAAAGGCGTATTTCAGCATGTCGACATGCAACAGCGACCATCCAGCAGTTGTCAACCGCAATGGTGGAGGAATGGAATGTCCTGCCACAAGAACTTGTGGCCAGTAAGAGAGCATATCGCAGAGCATGAAACGCTCACTGTGATGATCGCACAGCCTATTAAGAAACATGTCCCACCTTTTGTAATGTCCATGGGACTATTCAAATCGTGGTGACCTCAATATAATTATTGTCTTTGAACAAAAGTGTCATTTCTGTTTGTCCCACTGCGTATTTATTTCAATAGCCTTCTGTACTATAACGTAGCGGTTGTTCCTATATATGATCCAATTCATCGAGCTACTTTACTTTGCAGTATCACATCATGTGGAAGTTACTTCTGTCCTTAGATTTTGCGTATCAGTGTATTATTATGCCTCTGAGTGTTGCAAAGGAGGCCAGAAAGAGGAATAATAACATTGCTTTATTGTGATCATGACTAGTATTCTCTCTTCCTCTTTGTGCTCAGTTGTTGTCAGGCATCTAATCATAACAGATATTGCCTGTTTATTTTTGTATGTACATGGGTTCATCATAAATTTTTAACTATCACCTAGATAAATAAAATTACATCGGACACTCGCATGCACTTATGATATACATCGAGGTCCCCAAGTTGCAGTATCATAACAACTTGCTAGTGAACGCAGATCAAAATGATAAAGTGGAATATAGCGCAGTAACAGTGTTCCCCCCCCCCCCCCCATAGACAAAAAAATTACCCAATTTCGACAACTTTTCCCCAAATATCATAAATCTACCTACTCCTTTAACGGTTATGTTATGTATTTTCAGTATCTGAAGCTTGAAGAGGTGGAATTATGTGTTCAGTGCCATAAAATTATCGTACATATCACAAAATTATAGTACACAACTTAAGATTTTTAATGTGTAAGCAAAAGCAATAGCCTCATCAGAAAAATAAAAAAAAAGTCTCTCTGTGGGTTCCATAATTGCTTTCTTCATGTTTTTTTCATTGTTCTGTTGATTTATCTTAAACGCACCACCTTATATCTCACTTCGCCAATCGACATGTGATTTTGCTTGCACCTCCTATAGGCTCTTAAGCGCCGATCTATCATTATCTTACATTTAATTGTAACAAATGGTACCAATACCGACGCTTATCTGAGAGCTCGTCTACATCTGAAAAAGCATATAGTCATAGGACATGTGTTACAATATGAAACCCCTAAAATACAAGTTTTAACTAAAACAATGAAATCCAAAGTGGCTTCGCCTCAGAACTTGATATGACCACGAAACTCGATAGAAATCCCAAATGATCAAGACTCGGCATGTATACGTCATAGTGATGTCACTGAGAGGTATTACTGCGGTGAGGCTATCGTCTCCCACAAAAGAAGATTGTTTTGAAGGGAGAGTGACATCTAGTGAATATCTGGAAAACAAAGTGCGTGTTGTTTGGACTAAAATAACAGAGATATCACTAGTATTAAGCCTAGGCAGATAAAATACTTGCCCAATTTCTCCAGTAACGAAATTTTCTTCCTCGAAAATTTCCCAAGGTTTCCATTTCCCCGAAAGCTCCCTCAAAAACTATTTTTTCCCCAAATTGCGAAATACAAACAATCTGGAGTCGCTGCGCAGTAATTCGTTTTCTTTGTTTGATGGGGGACAGCGCTGCAACAATGCAGCAACAATGCACCATCCGTCACATGACACAATGGTTACATGGGTCAGACAGTGCTAGCGTGCTCAGAGAAGTTGTCATGACGAAGAGCGAAGTGACAGAGCATCTCTCAGTGAAGAGCTCGGTGTTGCAAGAGAAATGCAGACACTGGTGCTCGAAAACCGGAGTACTGAAATTGATGCAGTTATGGTAAAAGTGAAAATCAAAGTTGTGGCAGATGTCAATATCTAGCACGAACATGGCAAAGACCTCCGCTCTATGGTTTTGCTAGTTGAGTTAGCATAAGTTGATTCCTGACAGTTGCAGTGGCTGAGTGTGGCAGCTTCATGAGCCTATCTCAACTAATAATGCAGCACAATTTTGGAAACGTTTCTATGGCATTACCACAGTGCTGTCACAGCTCTGCAGATGGCTACTGTTTTCGACTGTGGGCATTAACACTTCACAGTTGAAGTCTGGCAGAGATGTTCTTACTCTGTCTCACAATCCTTCAAAACGCCCACTCACCTTAGATAGCTGCAGAAATGTTACAGCATCAAGGCTATCCAGTAGACTTCTTTAGCCATTTAATCAACTTGGACAAGTGCTGAGTTTATCATATTGAGCAGAACACATAAGTGCAAAGCAAGCAGTGAAAATATGTGAATGCATGACCACCTAAAAAGGCGACGATCTGACAGTCGTGAAGCTGAACGTTTTTTGGGGCTGCCTTGGTGTGGTGCTAAGATATTGTGCCTTTAAGGGCAAACCAAGCATAAGTGTGCCACTGAGACCGGTTATGGGAGGCTGTTAAAACGAAGCACTGCAGAAAGCTGTCTCAGAAGTTTCTGCTCCACAGTGCCCCAGTCCAGGAAATGGTGACACACGCTGGTTCTTTGGGCTATCAAATTTTGCCTTATTCAGATTTTCTGCTGATGTGGCATCCAGTGAATTCTCGAATAAAGAAACAGTTGTGCAGCAGGTGTTTCCATAATAACGACAACATGATTTTCGAGGTCAAGCATTTGCTGAACAGCTAAAATCCAGACTTTTGCAATCAATGTGTCCGTGAAGCCAGCCATCGTTGGGAATAATGTGTTGCATTGAAGGATGAACATGTAGCCAAAGACCATTAACATTGTCAGCAAGTTTCATGGTTACAGACTTTTTTTTTTTTTTGAAGTTGTAGTTGGAGGGTCTTGTGCCAGAGCGAACCAAATTCAGATTTTCACATTTGGAGTTTGCTATGGCAGTTGATGTTGAATATCGTAAGTATTCATGTGACCAACCGAACCAAGTCTATAATTAGACAGTGAGGTATATTTTTTGTATTTCCAGTTTTGTCGTATGTCAAATCTATAGTTATTTCTCTTGTCAAAACTTCATGGTTGGGAAAAACTAAGGTTTTTTAAAAAAAAGAAACAACCTGGTGTGCAATATTAGGGTTTTATAGTTTTTATTGCTTTGGAAGATTTTTTTGGATTGAATATTAAATAGTTAAATTTATATTCCTATGATTAATTTATTCAAAACACTAACTCATTCTTACAACTACTTTACTAATGCCTCATTTCTTCTCTTGTCAGCACTGCATCTACTGAGAGAATCTTCTCCACCTACATGCTTGTTTGGTCGAAATTAAGAAATAATTTAGGACAGAAAAGACTTGATAAATTAGTGAAGATTGATGTATTTCTGCATGCTTCCAAAAAAAAGTAAATTGTACTTCACAGTTATTAAGATTCTACACCAAGCTAAACCATTTTTCTAGAAGTGTAAATGATATTTTACTGTGATTCTTATATTGCAAAAAAAGTTAAAACACAATATTAATAAAATAAATTCTTGTGACAGTAAACAATTATTCATTAAATATCATGGCACTATATATATATATATATATATATATATATATATATATATATATATATATATATATATGAGAAAGAGATTGATTAACATTGCAGACAGGCAGGAACATTGCTGCAAAGTATTAGGAGCCTGATTTGGAACAAAGATCATCATCATCACCAAGGTATCCCAGCAAAAAGCAAAGAAGTAATATATAGAAATTACTGCAGCCCAGTACTGACCTATGCATCTGAAACATGCATAATGAAGAAAAGAGATGTAAGCAAATTATAGGTATGTGAAATGAAGTTCTTCAGAAGAGGATAGGAGCTACAAGGAGCGATAGGATGAGGAATGAAAGGGTAAGGGAAATAGTAAAAGAGTATACCTTCCAGAGCAGGATAGAAACATCAAGGCTAAGATTGTATAGGCACTTAAAAATAATGAAGAACAACAGGATTCCCAAGGAGATGCACGAAATGTAGATGGGAAAGACATGATCAAGAGGAAGAACAAGGGATAGACAGCTATAAAAATGTAGGAGTGTGTTGGAAAAAGAGGTGGGGACTGGATCAGAGTGAATACAGAAAGATGGTGGGAAAATATGACTAGATGGCAAGGCTTATATTCCGAACAGAACCAGCCTGGGGCTGGATGATGTTGAAATATAGTTGCATTTTGTTGTTTTTTGGCGTTTTTTAGACTTTTTTTGTAAACTGAATGTTTTTTTGGATCGAATTAAATTACAACTACCCTGGAAAGTGCATTAAATACTGTGACAAGATGACGGAGCAAACTATAGACGAAAGATCACACAAGACAAATGACAGTGATGTTGATGTCGAGTATAGTTGTATAGAAGAATACATGCCCTCCACTAGTCAGTCAAGAGAACTACATAAACGTGCTTAAAAAAGGATTTAACATGTTCTCTAGTTCTGCACAGTTTCATGTAGTAGTGAATATGCACTAGAGTGTGTTATAGTGTCATCTGGGCAGTAAAATTAGAACTGATAGGGTAATGTGCACAGCATTCCATAGAGAAATGTTCCTTAGTGGTTATTACAGCTGTTGAACATAGAGAGCATCGAACATGCCAGGAATATAGTTGGTTGACTTTGGCACATGATAATTGTGAAGGATCATTGTTTTGAATCTAAATCTGTTGAGAAAATATATGAAAAACTGTGACATATTCAAACAAAAACCAACTTTCTAAGTGCACTTGACAGGAATCCTGAAAATGAGAAAGCCATAGCTGATGTAAGCTAGGAAAAAGGATGTAATGAGAGACATGTTGACGTTTCAAGGGCAACATTGTGAAAAGACGAAGAGAAACCAATAACAGGAGAATGCACTGTACTGGTATTTTGTCTACAAAATACAAATTTCACACCCTACAGTTCCCACTGCTATTGTTTACTGCAAACGACAAATTTCTTGATTCAGTTTGGGGTATCCATGGCTTAGGTGCATCTTTGACTTTGTAACTTTAGCATGAGCGAACAGGAAGCCAAGGACCTAATGGGATAGCATCGTGTCTCTTGAAGCACTTGAATGATAATCCTACAAAAGAAACTGTAGTACTTTAGTCAGACTCATCATTTTCAATCTCAGGCCACAGTTTTCTGTTCAGTTACACTGATTTCAATCAAACTGAGAGCGAGCTGGAATGTAACCAACACATTGACCATCCACACGAAATTCAGAATAGATTCAAAAGACGCAGAACTAACAACAAAAATGATGATTTCGTTAGCTCTGACAATTGAACATAAGATTAAGCAAACTGGAAAAAGCTGGACAAACTATAGTTTGTATGAACACGAGATACATCACAATAAGTGAAGATAAGCCAAATGTACTGCAGTTTAAGGCCACAAACAAAATGATGATGTGAGCTACTATGAAGTGAATTTCACTAAACGAGTAAGGAGATGGCCAGGTTAGCTTCCCTACATTGCCTTGACCCTCAAGTATCCAAGAGAAAAACCATGTACAAGTGTAATAAGAAATACCTACAGTCAATGCTGCGCCTCATTCCACCTATTCACCATGATTTTTACAAAATGCTAGTCATAGCACTGGGATTCCAGTGATGATGAAATGTCATTAGTTCAGCAGGAATCCCAAAGATCTACTTAGAAATGTACAAGGAGGTGTCCCTACAAAAGTAAACAACGTAGACCTTAGTTGAACTGAACATGACTGGTGTACGAGGTGCATTCAAGTTCTAAGGCCTCCGATTTTTTTTTCTAATTAACTACTCACCCGAAATCGATGAAACTGGCGTTACTTCTCGACGTAATCGCCCTGCAGACGTACACATTTTTCACAACGCTGACGCCATGATTCCATGGCAGCGGCGAAGGCTTCTTTAGGAGTCTGTTTTGACCACTGGAAAATCGCTGAGGCAATAGCAGCACGGCTGGTGAATGTGCGGCCACGGAGAGTGTCTTTCATTGTTGGAAAAAGCCAAAGTCACTAGGAGCCAGGTCAGGTGAGTAGGGAGCATGAGGAATCACGAAGAAACTGTTGCGTAACGTTAGCTCGATGTGAGGGTGCGTTGTCTTGGTGAAATAGCACACGCGCAGCACTTCCTGGACGTTTTTGTTGCAGTGCAGGAAGGAATTTGTTCTTCAAAACATTTTCGTAGGATGCACCTGTTACCGTAGTGCCCTTTGGGACGCAATGGGTAAGGATTACGCCCTCGCTGTCCTAGAACATGGACACCATCATTTTTTCAGCACTGGCGGTACCCGAAATTTTTTTGGTGGCGGTGAATCTGTGTGCTTCCATTGAGCTGACTGGCGCTTTGTTTCTGGATTGAAAAATGGCATCCACGTCTCATCCATTGTCACAACCAACGAAAAGAAAGTCCCATTCATGCTGTCGTTGCGTGTCAACATTGCTTGGCAACATGCCACACGGGCAGCCATGTGGTCATCCGTCAGCATTCGTGGCACCCACCTGGATGACACTTTTCGCATTTTCAGGTCGTCATGCAGGATTGTGTGCACAGAACCCACAGAAATGCCAACTCTGGAGGCGATCTGTAACAGTCATTCGGCGAACCCCCAAAACAATTCTCTCCACTTTCTCGATCATGTCGTCAGACGGGCTTGTGCGAGCCCGAGGTTGTTTCGGTCTGTTGTCACACGATGTTCTGCCTTCATTAAACTGTTGCACCCACGAACGCACTTTCGACACATCCATAACTCCATCACCACATGTCTCCTTCAACTGTCGATGAATTTCAATTGGTTTCACACCACGCAAATTCAGAAAACGAATGATTGCACGCTGTTCAAGTAAGGAAAACGTCGCCATTTTAAGTATTTAAAACAGTTCTCATTCTCGCCGCTGGCGGTAAAATTCCATCTGCTGTACGGTGCTGCCATCTCTGGGACATATTGACAATGAACACGGCCTCATTTTAAAACAATGCGCATGTTTCTATCTCTTTCCAGTCCGGAGAAAAAAATCGGAGGCCTTAGAACTTGAATGCACCTCGTATGTGTAAAACCTGTGATGAGACAGTGTGGTTTTTTTCATTTCACGTACTTGTAATAACCACATTTTTTTCTGGCCTGTAATGCGTGAGGTTTGTTGAAAAAGTAAATAAATGATACTGAATACATGTTAGGAGACTGCTGAATGCCATTTATTATTCTCATTATTCCAACTGATTTTTTACCTGTGGTTGAATTTTAGAGCCAAATATTTCGAAACATACTATTTATTATTGGTTCTCTTTGGTATGTGACCCCTCTAGTTGTGACTTAATGACCATCCCCTGTGAATTTGTTTGACCCTTTGGATGTGTCAGAAAACACAGAAAACTTTATTTTCGTTTCGGAGTGTGAAGTATTTGTCAAATGAGAAGGTGTACTGTGTTTTATAAATGTTTTGAATTTCAAATTTTATTGGCTGTCCATTAGCTGCTAACTTCGTACCACACATCATTACAAAAGGCTGAAGAATTTTAAGTCTTTTCATCTAGCCAGTACAATGATATATTAATATGCTCAAAGATGGTAACTTCTGTTATTTTCCAACGCAACAAAAATAATCCACATAATGGCAGTAAATTTATCTAAGAGCAAGTCATAATTTGAACTTTTCTGTTACTTGAGTAAACGCCAGACTGCTTGGTGTGACGATATACAGGCTGTAGAGAAAAAAATACCGACAGTATATAATATGTTCTGTGGGACAGAAAATTGGTCTTTTTCAAGAAGGAGCCCCTGACCAGTAACTCATACTTAGGACCGTCTGGGAAGTTGATGCTTGAGAAGTACTGGATCAAAGTTTTTCCAAGTTATGTTTGGCGTTCCATTTAGTTATGTAACCCCTTTAGCTGTTAACGTGAGGTGAATAAATGGACTGTATCTAATAGCATTTCTGAATATGCAACGCTTCTTTCCACAATCCTTCGTTCTCGCCATAACCTGGTTGTCGCCAGAATTTTAAATAATACACAATTATCAAAGTGACTGACATGTTGCTTGCTTACAGCGTAATTGATTGAAACAAGAAGAGCTGCTCCACGTTTATATGTTGAACTGTTTTCCCATCAGGAATGCTCAACATACTAACATTCGGAGTAACTGAGAGAACAATGAGTATGAGATATGTGAAAGTTGGCAGAGGCCTATTGACGTTAATAGAAATAGAACAGGTCCCACTCTATTACTGCATTGATCTGGAAAAGAGACATCCAGGTCGTGCTGCACATGTATAACAAAATCAACTGGTGTAATGACGTTTTACGTCATATTATGTTGCAAATTCGTAGTGGCTCCACACTCAGTAGGGTAGAAATAAAATCCCTGAGAAAAATGAGGTATTAGGACATTGTTCATGGAAGTCTTGTTGGTATTAGATACAGTCATATGATCTGATCACATTTTATCCCAGGTCATATGTTCACAATTAACCTATGCTGGTTACTTCTAATCACTTGTGTACAACTCTTCTCGACTGCCTGAATACACAATCTGATTGAAAGTACATGGACATCTTTTGCTTTACATTAATAGGGGGTGTGTACACCATTTCACTGTTATGACAGCTTGAAATGTGCTGGGAAACCTTTCAATGAAGTGTTTAAATGTCTGAAGGAATGTGAGCCCATTCTTCCTCAAGGGCCGAAACCAGAGAATTTGTGATGTTGGTGATTGAGGTCTTAACGTTGCAATTCATTCCAAATGTTTGCATTGGGTTCAGGTTGAGACTCTGGTCAGACCAGTCCTTTTCAAGAATGTTATTGTCCGTAAACCACCTGCCTCACAGATGCTGCTTTATGATGGGTTGTATTGTCATGCTGATGCAAACAATCATTGTGCCTGAACTGCATTCCTCTACCATGCACAGAACATAATGCTGTATAATTTTTTCATATCCTTCCACTTCAGCGTTTTCTTAATGATAATAAGGGGACCACAATGTAACCACAAGAAACACCCACCTACAGTAACACTACCTTCTCCATACTCCACTGTTGACATAGATGTGATGACAGATAATGTTCTCCAGGCATTCACTCAAACCAAACCCTTCCATTGGACTGCCATAGGATACAACGTGATTCATCACTCTAATCTCACTCGTTTCCAATCATCCACTGTCCAGTAACGTCGCTCTTTACACCATCTCATGCATCTTAAGCACTGGCCACAGAAATAACAGGCTTATGAGGAACTGTTCAACTATTGTAGAGCCCACACAGGGTAAGGTGGCCAACGTGCAGTGACTAATTTTTGTATGAAGTATTGGGTGAGTTCATTCGTTTGTTCAAAAGGGGGGGGGGGGGACAAACATTGTTTGCCCACTTTCGGCCGTTTGGCGACATGCTGTGATGACAGAATCGAAGCACATGACTTGCAACCTTTCTCAAACAATTTTACAGAAGTTATTGGGTAAAGAAACTTCATTTTTTCGTTTCTTATAGCTTCATATGGCAGCTTGATGATGTGCCCATAATTTTGTTAATGGCCATACATTACTACTACATACCATTTCCATTAAATAAGACACTGCGCGAAATTCGAAAAAGTTTGCAATGAAAAACAAGGATGCTGTAATTTTGCGTTTTGTGCGTATTACATACTGTGTTGTTGCATATGAAATTTAGCTAACATATTGAATTCTGATTTAGACATAGTTGAAGGTCTCTATCTGTTACCAACCTCGAGAAAACTGATCTTAGATAACCCACTCTTTTGTGATTGTAACCGAGCGACGTGGCACAGTGGTTGGCACACTGGACTCGCATTCGGGAGGACGACGGTTCAATCCCGTCTCCAGCCATCCTGATTTAGGTTTTCCGTGATTTCCTTAAATCGTTTAAGGCAAATGCCGGGATGGTTCCTTTGAAAGGGCACGGCCGATTTCCTTCCCCATCCTTCCCTAACCCGAGCTTATGCTCCGTCTCTAATGACCTCGTTGTCGACGGGACGTTAAAAAACACTAACCTAACCTTGTGATTGTATACGCCAGCGATAAACTGAAATGAAATATTCAGAACATTCCTCTTATTTCATAAATGGATTGAAATATCGAATTGAGATTTTCGCAAATGATAGCACACAAAGAGGAGAGTATTTCGCCATGTGGTTATTATGTGAAACTTCATTATCTACCATGTTATTCCACTAACTACAGACTTTTTAGATGAAAGACTGTAATTTTTAAGGGCCATCAATAGCTGGGGAAATGAGAAATGCTGTGGGTTTTGGAACAAAATAAATGAAGACCTTACATACTTATTTTTGTACGAATGGTGTGCTTTTTCATAAGCTATTGACCTTACTTGTTCTGTTCCTCACTTAATAAATTTAATAAACCACTGTTAAGAATTCTCTTGCAATTGTGTCTGCACAATACGTTAGTGAGGTGATGCTGTGTAAAGTCCACTGTGCTTTGGAAATAGAAGTAAATTTTAACACGTCAGCAAGAGAAATGTAGGTTTTAATCAAAATTCGTAACTCGTGGCGCTTCTCTGAAGTCAGATATGATTAACAAATCAGACAAAAACAAATTGTTGCTTTTGTTGCATTTTCAGCAGAATCTTTTTAGATATTAACCAAAGTATAGGTGACATTAGACTTTTTTGCGTGGTTACCATACAAATTTGTGTGTGGAGGGGCATCACTTAGAATGTTTACAAAAAATGAGCTTAGGCTTCAGTTTAAAATAGCATTTCTCCTACAGTGTGTTAATCACATGCTCACAACCCCTGCCACTACTGCTGTAGTAGCATTAAGAGTAAATGATACATTTGTGACAGATGTGTATAGTATTGCAGAACTTTTTAACAAACATTTTATAACTTTTACTGAAAAGATGGGGTTGTCAGGTTCGGTAGATGCTGCTATGGATTACCTTAGACCAGACATTTCAAGTAACTTCCATAATATGAATTTGACCCTCACTACCCCAACAGAAATAATGTCCATCATAAAATCTTTAAAATCAAAAACATCTAGTGGGTATGATGAAATATCAACAAAGTTAATTAAAGAATGTGATTCTGAGCTAAGTAACATATTAAGCTATCTGTGTAACCAGTCGTTTATCAGTGGAATATTTCCTGAGTGGCTGAAATATGCTGAAGTTAGGCCACTGTTTAAGAAGGGAGATAAAGAAATTGCATCAAATTTCCGTCCAATTTCACTGTTGCCAGCATTCTCAAAAATTTTCGAAAAAGTAATGTACAGTCGTCTTTATAACCATCTTATCTCAAATAACATACTGTCAAAGTCACAGTTTGGATTTCTAAAAGGTTCTGATATTGAGAAGGCTATCTACACTTACAGTGAAAATGTGCTTAATTCATTAGACAAAAAATTGCAGGCAACTGGTATATTTTGTGATCTGTCAAAGGCATTTGACTGTGTAAATCACAGTATCCTTTTAAGTAAATTAGAGTATTATAGTGTAACGGGAAATGCTGCAAAATGGTTCAAATCTTATATCTCTGGCAGGAAACAAAGGGTGTCATTAGGAAAGAGACATGTATCAAGCTATCAGGCATCATCCAACTGGGAATTAATTACATGTGGGGTCCCACAAGGTTCCATTTTGGGGCCCTTACTTTTTCTTGTGTATATCAATGACCTTTCATCAGTAACATTACCAGATGCCAAGTTTGTTTTGTTTGCCGATGATACAAACATTGCAATAAATAGCAAATCGAGTGTAGTCTTAGAAAGATCAGCCAATAAAATATTTGTGGACATTAATCACTGGTTCCTAGCCAATTCTTTCTCACTAAACTTTGAAAAAACACACCACATGCGGTTCAGAACTTGTAAGGGGTGTCCCAAGAGTATATGTCTAACATATGATGACAAGAAGATAGAAGAAGTGGACAGTGTTAAATTCTTGGGATTACAGCTGGATAATAAATGCAACTGGGAGGAGCACACCACAGAACTACTGAAGCGTCTTAACAAATCTCAGACATAGGGGATATAAAAATGAAAAAGCTGGCATACTATGCTTACTTTCATTCCATAATGTCATATGGGATTATTTTTTGGGGTAATTCATTAAGCCAAGCTAAAGTTTTCCGGGCACAAAAACGTGCAGTAAGAGTTATATGTGGTGTGAACTCAAGAACATCCTGATACGAATAGTACATGACTTACTAAAATATGTCCTATTATCTTTTACTTTAAACTTACAGACATAACCTCCTACTGCTGCAAGCTTATCAGAGAAAATTTCCTTATTTTTAATTAATGTATCATATAATTCCTGCTTTTGTTCTTCTCTCATATTATCTGATCCATGAGACATCAATTGTAGACTTTCATTGATTTCAGCCATTTCATCTACAGCATTCTCCACTGCTACAGTTTTTAGCAGTAGCTACCTGATATATCTTGGCTACCTCTTTTAAAACCTATCAAATTTCTTTTGTTTTATTCTTAAATGGCGCTTTGTAAGAAATAGTTCTGCTCCTTGTTGATACTCTGTTAGTACCAAAATCGAGTGACACTTCATGTTATTACACCGACCAACAAGCCCAAATAATAAATAAAAATTTAAATTATTGGTACTAATAAGGTTTGATAAAACACAGAACTGTTCACTATAATTGGTACTATTGCTTCTTCTTTTATATGCTTACCTATACTTGCTGTTATGCCTGTTACATGAACACCAATTACTGATAAGTTAGGACATTTCCATTTATTACGAATCAAGGACATAAATTCCTGCAAAATTATTGATATCTCACTACCTGAACCTAATTGAAAACCTACCTCCATTACAGTACTTTTTCTCACAATTATAGGTTTTATTTGTTCCTCTTGTACTGACACATCTTTTTTTTAGTAGCTAATCATACATGGGAATTTAATGTGTAGGAACTCCTACTCTTTTCACCTGCGTACCTTTTGCTCCTATGGTATTATGAACATCATCTCCAGTGTTAGAACGATTGTTGGAAGTAAACTTCATAGACTGTTCATTTGTTTGATTGTTTTGCTTACTATTACATTATCTTTTGAACACACAAAATTCGCTTTTATTCTTCTGTTGAAATCTGGGAGGATAACGATTTGTGCCATTATTCCCCAATGCCTGGCTGTCTCCATGGAAGTAGTCCTTCCTTTCTTTTTTTTAAATTATCGAAAATCTGAATTAACTTTAACAAATCACTAACATTTGTTTATCGTCAATACCAGACTTCGTTATGTACATGTTAAGGTAATCATCTTACCAATACTTCCCCTAAATGTCCTTCTTCTATTTTATTGTCTACATATGTGGCCTGTGCAAGGTGCCATTCCAGATATTTCTTGTAAGAATGCCAACTATTATTATAATTTTCAGGCTCACGTAAGTCAAGCATTAACTTATCCTGTGTGCTATCTGACCAATTTTTTCTCTTGAAACTTCTTTCGAAATCTTTCAAAGATTTGAAGTCTTCAGAATGGCTACTGCCTCATTCTGCTGCATCTCCTATTAAATAGCCACATGCAAAATCTATTGTCGAGAGTCTTTCTACTTACCTGCTAATGATGTAGACAATGCTGGTAAGAAACAAATGGGATATGCCTAGCCCCTAGTTTAAAAATATGAAATTGCTGAGATTAATTTAAACCTGATCCTAACCAGAATTCCTCCAACAATTCTTTAGACACATCTACATTAGCATTGTTCTCTCTTTTTTCAACATCTAATATATGTTTGTGTTTTCTCTAAAATCACCTAAAATTTTCGAAATTGTACTTGTTGTTGTGCAGTACTAGCCACAGGAGTGGTATGTCCATTAGAAGATTCCATAGTGTCCCTCATCTTTTGCTTTATGAAATCTTGCAGTCGTTTCTTTAAAGTGGTTAAGGTAGATTATGGATTTAATACATACATATTTTCTAAGATTTCAACTCTTTCTTACATCTTTGAGTTTTCATTGCTTATTACTCGTAAATTCTCTTTGACCTCTATAAAATGACCTGCAAGTTTAGTAGTTACTATAGTATCTACTATTGCTGCTAGATGTGTACGAGACAGAAATGTTATTTTAATCGTTTACTCCACTCCTTATCTATATTTTTCTCTAACTTCTTAATACATCCTTCTTATAGAGTCAATTTAATCTTTATTAATGTTTGTAATCTTTTGTCATTACCTTTAATTTCTTCATAAGACTACCTGTTAATCCTTGAAGCCATTTAGGTTTTTATGATGGTGCTAAAAATTCCATTGCTTTTCCTCCATCGCACGAAACCTCACTGTACCGCCTGTAACAAAGTTATGTGAAAATATGTAAAAATGAATTCACAGTGGGTTTTGAAAAGAAGATCGTCGATTTGGTTGGTGATGTATGGTTATGAGCCAACGTACATTCCTAGACTTTGGCATCGCTTCACCAACCTGGTGGCAGCAGTTCGTCAGCAGCCTGCTACAGCTCCATGATGCATTGTAGCCAGCTGGAGACCATTGGCAAAACAACACGCTGATAGTCGGCAGCCAATCGCCAGTGTGTCGACAGGTTGCTGTCAATGAACACAGGCATGTGGTTCTCTTCACCCAGTGAGCTAACTAAGAACATATCGTCTCCTCTTAATTTTTTGTTAAAAACTCTTCAAAATTCGTGCAAACTTCTTTTTAAAGTTTTTTTAAATCATACACCACGCTTCGGCCTCACTGTAAGGTCGCCACATGGGATGAAATGTATCCTCTCGGTATTGTGAATGAGTGTGTAACATACACATTGGATCTATCACTCAAAGTCAATGTTAACTAATTCTTGTTGATAATTACAATCGCCATTCTAAAACTTTTGTGGTCCAGCCATTTGTACCATGATTGTGTATAATGTTCATTTCATCGGAGTTCTTCTACCTGTAGCGTGATGCTGAAAGAAAACCTTCACTACTCAGCACTTCTGAAATAATCAGTTTACTGCTTTCTTCAATGATTCTTCTATATTTGAACAACTTAAGTCAAACAAATAACAGAACCATTTTACAATATCGTTCTTATTATTGACAATCACGCAAGTGAACATACATTGAAGCATGTCGACCAATGTCTACCATCAGAGTATGTCATTTTTCTGGGTGCACACAGTACAATCTTTTTTTACTCATTTACACTGCACCTTGTTAACATAGAACATGGCACCTCTGGCTACTGTAAGAAATCACAGTGGAAAATGATGTTCTAGTGAGCATCATATTACACTGTAAGTTATATTGCTATCTTCAGCTCATCAGATACATGAATTATAAAGCCACTACATGTGGCACATTGCCATCTGGCCATTCAGAACATGGAGATAAACTCATAAAAAAGAAATATTCATTTTGAGAAGGAAAACCGCCTTTTTCTTGCTGCATTGTATTTTGTTTGTTCCACATGCATTTCATCTTTTATCTTAAGGGATCTTCAGTGGAATTTAATATTTTACTGGTTTCTTTCGGTATGCGATATTTGTAGATTATAAAACAGTTTACGTCTTGTTTTTTACTGACAGTTTTGGCTGTTTTCTGCTTTTCCTCTCATTTGGTCACCTGCTGAGGTTGCACTGTAAAGTCAATTATGAAACTGGAGGAGATTTTCATGTTATGAACTTTTTTCTTCATAATTTTTATGTTCTTTGTACTAATCGCTGTGGAGTGCTAATGGTCTTCTGGCACTGGTTGAAAATATATGATCGAAAACTGTGTTATAAAATCGTAACTACTGTGTGTCTCTTCCTGTTTGATTTGTTTCCGTACCTGTTGTCAACTCAACGAAGTATATGCTGAAAACTGACATCTCTCACTTCTGTTCTCTTTATATCTGTGTGTGTGTGTGTGTGTGTGTGTGTGTGTGTGTGTGTGTGTGTGTGTGTGTGTAAGGGGGGGGGGCAGGTGATCTGTCAGTGGTTATTCAGAGCGAGTTGTAGAACGCTGAATATGAATGTAATACCTGTCAGAGACAGGTTGAAAGTTTTGGTATTCGTCTGATTTGAGTTTTGGTTTATTAAATGTTTTGTGGAGGGGTTTGTGGACAAGTGAGTGGAAAAGTGTTGGATTATTATTACAATAATAATCCTGTGTTGGAATGTTACTCTATTATTTTACCGATTAATGCAAACAGTGAGTTATTTGTCATGTGTACTTGATCATTCAACAGCGTTTTCTTCTCTTCTTTGATTTTTTGTATGTATTACTTTTCTTACAGGGGTAGGAAGTACTTCTTATCGTTGATTCTAATTATTTTCAAGACTACTTCTCTAGAGGTTGGTTTGTGACTGTGTTCTCTTACGTGTTCTGCTAATGTGGAGTGGTTTGTCCCATACTTCCCGGCTCTCATGTGGCCTTTGAATATGATACCAAATATTCTGTCCACCTATTCTATGTATGCGCTATCACAAGTTTTACGCTGTAATTGATATACGCCTATGTTCTGGTATATGTCTACCTCTTTTTCCAGGTTTGGAGTGTATTTTTGGATAGAACTGTCCGTTGTGTATCCTATGTTTGTGCCATGTCTTTTGAAAATGTTGGCGATTATATGTGGGAGTTTGTGTTTGTATGTCACTGTGTACCATCTTCTATCTTCTCTTATATTTTCCTGATTATTCTGTGTATTGTTATGGTACTGAGTGTTTGTGATTGTGTTTGGTTCTGCTGCATTGTTGTGTTTGGTTTTACATTTTAAATTTCTGTTTTTCTTTTAATTTTGTTGTTTAGCTTTGTGACCATTTCAGTATTGTATCCATAATTTTAGGCTGTCTGCATTATTATATCAAGGTGTTTTTGATAGTTTTCTTTGTTGGGTGGAGCTGTGTTGAGTGTATGGAGCATGTGTTGAAGTTTACTCCCAAATGTAAGTGGTTTGAAGATTCGGAAATGGTTATGTCAGTTGCTGTGTGTTTGCAGTATAAATTTACTATGTGCTCTATTCTTCGTGATCCTTAGACTCAACACAGTGCCACTCAGCCAAGAGCAATACCAAAAACCTTGGCATAATAATGCAGGTAGCCAAAAATCAGATAAAGTAACAGAGCAACTCTATAACATAGGATTGTTATCATAATAATACCACCCAGCCCCCTTCCACCTACTCATCCATGAACCTGTCCACAAAACATTTAAACCAAAACTCAAATCAGCTGAGCACTAAAATTTTCAACCACTTTCTGACAGCTATGGGATTCGTATTCAACTTCCTACAACTCGCCCTCAATAACCACTGACATACATACCACACACAGAGAGAGAGAGAGAAAGAGAGACAGACAGACAGAGATCAGAAATGAACAGATGTTAGTTTTCAGCATATACTTGGTTAGGTTGGATACAGGTATGCAAATAAACCAAACAGGAGGAGACATGGAAGTGAACACACAGTAGTTACGAATTTCGATTACAGTTTTCTGTAAAATATCTCCAACTATGACTTAAGACTAATAGTGCCCCACAGTAACTAGCACAAAGAATATGAAAACGGCGAAAAAAGTTCGTAACATGAAACTGTGTTTATGTTTCATAAGTGAAGTTAACAGAAGTGCGACTTCCAGCATGAGACCAAACGAGAGGAAACGCAGATGTCAGCCAAAAACTCGAGTAACTGTAAGTAATAACTTACTTACATAAAGAACAAGACGTGAACTGTTTTGTAATCTACAGATATCGCATATCAAAACAAAACAGTATCATTCTAGATTCCACCGAAAATGCCTTAAAGTGAAAGGCGA